>NC_083574.1:58099558-58399558 GCF_027579695.1 Neoarius graeffei
AAACGCTGACTGAGTTCTGCAGCCCGGCTGACTGAGAATCAGTTACTGCTTGCGAGACGTTGTGAACAAAAAGGGGGAAGAGATCTTGCGCCCAGTTCAGAATCACCCCACCTCACTACAACCATGATGGTCCACATCGCGGGTCTCATGACTTCATCATTGCTCGGGGCAGGGCTACCCGCCCGAGCTTTCGGAACCACTTCATTGCTCGGGGCAGGGTTACCCGCCCGAGCTTTCGTGGCTGCTTCATCTCTGCTCGGGGCAGGGTTACCCGCCCGAGCCCTCGTGACTATTCTCTTATTGCTCGGAGCAGGGTTACCCGCTGGAGCTGGACCTCGAGACAACATCTTCTGGCAATTCGCTAACTGGACTGCACGGGCTCACACAAACGAAAGTTGTTATGTATGTCATTTGATGCCGTCTTCTACTATTATTACACGCCCACCTTTGCCGTTATGCTCTGAAGCTTTATATTATGCTTGGGGGCCAAAAGGCCAACCTTTTAAATTTTGGGGCTCTTTCTGTGATTACTCTCCTCACCCTTCTGTGGTAGCAAGGTTAAACCAGACTTCTTTGGCACATGGCACAAATACCCCTGGCATTATATTGCAAGATTCCATTCTCACTACTCTGAAAGTAGATATGCCTTCTAATTTCACTTTCCCTCACTGTTTTAGAATGAATTACTCTCAAAAAAGTAACATTTATTTAGGACACATTCCTAAGTCTCAATGTAAGCAGATATATGATCAGAATTCCGCCACCTCTCCATGTCCTCGCTGGGTCCCGAATTCATGTCGATGTAACCCTCCGCTAACTGATTGTACACTCAACAAGTCGCAAAGTGTCGCTCCTTCGCTGCTGAAATTTTGAACATGCTCAAAAAATTTGTGCGACAGAATTTCTCTCAAAATAGCCGCAAATGCGTCGCTGGTGTCGCAAAGCCGTCACGAACCCTTCTCAAGTCAGTTTCCGTGAGACAGGAAGTGCGAGTGTATCTCACTGGGCTGCGACAGCCTGCGACTAGTTGGAGACACAACAATTGCGATAAAATATGCGAATTAGTGACAGTTTTCACTTGGAATCGCACTGAATTGATATTCGCATATTTTATCGCAATTGTTGTGTCTCCAACTAGCCGCAGGCTGTCGCAGCCCAGTGAGATACACTCGCACTTCCTGTCTCACGGAAACTGACTTGAGAAGGGTTTGTGACGGCTTTGCGACACCAGCGACGCATTTGTGGCTATTTTGAGAGAAATTCTGTTGCACAAATTTTTTGAACATGTTCAAAATTTCAGCGACGAAGGAGCGACTCATGCGAGGAAATTGAGAAGCCCCACGAATGTTTCAAGACACTTTTGAAACTCTCTCGCGAATGATGTTTGCAAACTGTTGCAGCCCGGTGATATACTGCCTTATCTCACTACGCTGTGACAGCCTGCAACTAGTGGGAGACACAACAATTGTGATAAAATATGCGAATATCAATTCAATGTGATTCCAAGTGAAAATTGTCGCGAATTCGCATATTTTATCACAATTGTTGTGTCTCCAACTAGTCACAGGCTGTCACAGCCCAGTGAGATACTACCCGTCTTGCACGTTTTAATGTTTTCCATGCTCTAACAAGCTTTTAATTAGCTTATTAGTTGAAGGTGTTAGAAGAGGGAAATGTTAATGTGTAGGATGGGGGGATTTTCAGGAGCAGGGTTGGGTACTGTGTCCAGAGAACTCGGAACCGCTGGCTCAGATAAGCGCACTCTCTCCAGTGGTACAGTTAGTGTTGCCAGATTGAGCTACCATCTACTCAAACTGGATTTTCGCAGTCACATTTATATGGGAAATAGCCCCAGGATGGAAGTTGTTTTTTATGCAAGATACAATTTAATTACAGTTTGGACTGGTGTGCAATGAATTGAATGGATTTTAAACCGTGCTTAGTATAGGTAATTGTATGGGGCCGAGTAAAATTAAGGATCAATTTCACTCGTGATTTCAAAGTTTTGAAAATTGCCCGAGTTGCGAGGGCAATTTTCAAAACTTTGAAATCTCATCTCATTATCTCTAGCCGCTTTATCCTATTCTACAGGGTCGCAGGCAAGCTGGAGCCTATCCCAGCTGACTACGGGCGAAAGGCGGGGTACACCCTGGACAAGTCGGCAGGTCATCACAGGGCTGACACATAGACACAGACAACCATTCACACTCACATTCACACCTACGGTCAATTTAGAGTCACCAGTTAACCTAACCTGCATGTCTTTGGACTGTGGGGGAAACCGGAGCACCCGGAGGAAACCCACGCGGACACGGGGAGAACATGCAAACTCCGCACAGAAAGGCCCTCGCCGGCCACGGGACTCGAACCCGGACCTTCTTGCTGTGAGGCGACAGTGCTAACCACTACACCACCGTGCCACCCGCTTTGAAATCACAAGTGAAATTAATCCTTAATTTTACGAGGAACCGTACTATTATTTGTTTATAATACAACCCCGATTCCAAAAAAGTTGGGACAAAGTACAAATTGTAAATAAAAACGGAATGCAGTGATGTGGAAGTTTCAAAATTCCATATTTTATTCAAAATAGAGCATAGATGACATATCAAATGTTTAAACTGAGAAAATGTATCATTTAAAGAGAAAAATTGGGTGATTTTAAATTTCATGACAACAACACCTCAAAAAAAGTTGGGACAAGGCCATGTTTACCACTGTGAGACATCCCCTTTTCTCTTTACAACAGTCTGTAAACGTCTGGGGACTGAGGAGACAAGTTGCTCAAGTTTAGGGATAGGAATGTTAACCCATTCTTGTCTAATGTAGGATTCTAGTTGCTCAACTGTCTTAGGTCTTTTTTGTCGTATCTTCCGTTTTATGATGCGCCAAATGTTTTCTATGGGTGAAAGATCTGGACTGCAGGCTGGCCAGTTAAATACCCGGACCCTTCTTCTACGCAGCCATGATGCTTTAATTGATGCAGTACGTGGTTTGGCATTGTCATGTTGGAAAATGCAAGGTCTTCCCTGAAAGAGACGTCGTCTGGATGGGAGCATATATTGCTCTAGAACCTGGATATACCTTTCAGCATTGATGGTGTCTTTCCAGATGTGTAAGCTGCCCATGCCACACGCACTAATGCAACGCCATACCATCAGAGATGCAGGCTTCTGAACTGAGCGCTGATAACAACTTGGGTCGTCCTTCTCCTCTTTAGTCCGAATGGCACAGCGTCCCTGATTTCCATAAAGAACTTCAAATTTTGATTTGTCTGACCACAGAACAGTTTTCCACTTTGCCACAGTCCATTTTAAATGAGCCTTGGCCCAGAGAAGACGTCTGCGCTTCTGGATCATGTTTAGATACGGCTTCTTCTTTGAACTATAGAGTTTTAGCTGGCAACGGCAGATGGCACGGTGAATTGTGTTCACAGATAATGTTCTCTGGAAATATTCCTGAGCCCATTTTGTGATTTCCAATACAGAAGCATGCCTGTATGTCATGCAGTGCTGTCTAAGGGCCCGAAGATCACGGGCACCCAGTATGGTTTTCTGGCCTTGACCCTTACGCACAGAGATTCTTCCAGATTCTCTGAATCTTTTGATGATATTATGCACTGTAGATGATATGTTCAAACTGTTTGCAATTTTACACTGTCGAACTCCTTTCTGATATTGCTCCACTATTTGTCGGTGCAGAATTTGGGGGATTGGTGATCCTCTTCCCATCTTTACTTCTGAGACCCGCTGCTACTCCAAGATGCTCTTTTTATACCCAGTCATGTTAATGACCTATTGCCAATTGACCTAATGAGTTGCAATTTGGTCCTCCAGCTGTTCCTTCTTTGTACCTTTAACTTTTCCAGCCTCTTATTGCCCCTGTCCCAACTTTTTTGAGATGTGTTGCTGTCATGAAATTTCAAATGAGCCAATATTTGGCATGAAATTTCAAAATGTCTCACTTTCGATATTTGATATGTTGTCTATGTTCTATTGTGAATACAATATCAGTTTTTGAGATTTGTAAATTATTGCATTCTGTTTATATTTACAATTTGTACTTTGTCCCAACTTTTTTGGAATCGGGGTTGTATATAGGGCCAAATTCATACTTTGGAAGCCATTCAAGTTCACGACATTGGTTCAGAAAACGTGAATGACAAATCAGGGCACAAGACTATCTTGCACGTTTGAATCAGTTTCTAAAGCATTCCTTGTTTTCGCAAATCTCTCGCTTTTCCCTCGAGGACTTTTCATGATCCTTGAAAAGTGACATCTTTCAGGATTGATCCCAGATATTTCTCGACATTCCATGTTCCAACAGCTAGCCGCTGTGTTCGGGGATCAGGTCGTCGAGCCCCCTGCCTTCGACTGCCACCCAATCCACACTGCACTGGCCCCCTACGGCTACCTCCGTGGGTGGTGAACCCACAGGAGGTCGGGCCCACGTCACCGCTTCGGGCTGAGCCCGGCCGGGCCCTGTGGGCAAAGGCCCGGCCACCAAGCGCTCACATATGAGCCCCAAGCCCGGGCTTGGCTCCAGGGTGGGGCCCCGGCTGTGCCATACCGGGCAATGTCACGGTCAGGCTCCAGGTTGGTGGAGAAGTCCTGCCTCAAGTGGAGGAGTTTAAGTATCTCGGGATCTTGTTCACGAGTGAGGGAAGGCTAGAGCGTGAGGTCGACAGGTGGATCGGTGCAGCCTCCGCAGTGATGCGGTCGCTTTATCGGTCCGTTGTGGTGAAGGAGCTGAGCCAAAAGGCAAAGCTCTCGATTTACCGGTCGATCTACGTTCTGACTCTCACCTATGGTTATGAGCTTTGGGTAATGACCGAAAGAACAAGATTGCGGATACAAGCGGCCGAAATGGGTTTCCTTCGCAGGGTGGCTGGGCGCTCCCTTAGAGATAGGGTGAGAAGTACAGTCACTCGGGAGGAGCTCGGAGTAGAGCCGCTGCTCCTCCACATTGAAAGGAATCAGCTGAGGTGGCTCGGGCATCTCTTTCGGATGCCTCCTGGACGCCTCCCTGGGGAGGTGTTCCAGGCATATCCCCCCGGGAGGAGGCTCCGGGGAAGACCCAGGACATGCTGGAGGGACTATGTCTCTCGGCTGGCCTGGGAACGCTTCGGTGTTCTTCCCGAGGAGCTGGCCGAGGTGTCTGGGGAAAGGGAAGTTTGATTGATTATTGATTGATTTTTTGACATTCTCAGTTCTTGTATAAAAATAAATACATGATTTAGTTTCAAATAAACCACACCACATACTTAAACTAAAAACAGAGAGTCAGGATAATGCAATAAAGCTCGAAAGCTTATTTCCATTGTGGTCCTTTGATGTTGGATGGCAGCAGATGTAAAAATGTCAAGAGTGGCATTGTGACATTATTAAAATTGTAAAACAAAATTACATAGACAGTATACACATCAGATTAACATTGTAAACATAGTATATAAGTGCAAGCCCTACACTATCTGATCTCTAAGCCATGTTTTCACAAGTTGAAAGTTTGGGCTTCCATGCTCAGACTGCTGCCTCTGCGACCCGGCCCCGGATAAACGGATGAAGACGAGACGAGATATTTCTCTTGTCTCAGATGCCGATCCAATGCTGCCTGTATTACTTTTAAGAGAGTCTGGTTTGTAGTTTTTCCCCATTTTCGTTCCTCACTTCTGCATAAAACTGCGATAGCACCTTGTCTAACTCACAGCATTCATATGCCACTAGAGAATCGCTTATTTGTCTTTCTGCGGCCCCTTTCTTAAACACGGAAAGCTAAAAATCCGTACTTTTTTTTGGTATTTTCATTTTCGCTTGCAGCTTTCAATTGGTTTCTCATTTCGTCAAATCCGGGGACCCGGGTTCGATTCCGGCCCGAGGTCATTTCCTGATCCCTCCCTGTCTCTCTCTCTCGCGCTCATTTCCTGTCTCTACACTGTCCTATCCAATAATAAAAAAGGTGAAAAAAGCCCCCAAAAATATAGTTAAACGTGACATTGCAGAGTCAGCCATTTTGTTGACAAAATTTGCTAATTTTTGTAACCATAACCAAGCAATGAACTAGCCAATAGCATTTCAGAAATACAGCCCCACGTTAAGGAAAAAGGCCCTCCTTGATTGACCAATCAGAATTGAGTAATTTGGCCCTATGTATTATACGGGTGGAAACAGTCGGTCCGATCAGGCAACCCCTGGAAACATCATTTGCAACATTTGATAAATCTATCTTTTTTGCTATTTTAGTAGTAAACCGACTGAGGTTCCGTTATATCACCCACTACATATGTTTATAGGTGATAACAGAGCTGTTCGGACAATTTTTCTGTTGCCTTCCAATCTGTATTTCTGTACTCATTTGACATGCCTGTGTTTGTTTGTACTTGATTTTCTTTTTCTTTCATTTCACTTTACTGAAGCCTTATATTGAGGCTTCATAGATGGCTGCAAGGGCGAGGTCTGGCAGTGTTGATTTAGTAGGTCCAAGTGTTGGTTTACTGTATTCAATCAGTGGTTGATAATTACTTATTATACCTAAATCATGTCTCAATGCACAAATTGTTTTTAGGCTTTTGTAAGTGAAAAGTAGTTCAGTACCAGTCCCAGATAAAGCAAGACATACTAATATCAAAAAGGTAATAATTTAGGTACTTCAATTATTAATCACATAATAATTTAGGTTCCTCATATCAAGAAGGTACTAATTAAAAAAGGTCTACTTTTAATATTCTATATTCATTACATGTAAAGTGAAATGGTACATGTAACTAATTAAACTAAAACTTGTTTAAAAAGACTTTGGGTACAATTCTACACCAAGAATATGAAATTATATTAATATAATAAGCTCACATCTATTAATAATATTATATTAATATATATTAAGCCCAGGCGGCATGGTGGTATAGTGGTTAGCACTGTCACCTCTCAGCAAGAAGGTGTAAATTGGGTGATGCGCCAACTCTCAGTTCTACTGCTAGGCTTACAAGGCATTTATAAGTCCCGGTAAGCCTAAACGCCTCTCACACTCAAGCCAGCTCCACCTCCGTCACTAGGACAGGTACACCCCGGGGATCCCGGTCTTGCGATTGGGAGAGCTAACGGAGCACTGGCACCAGTCTGTGAAGTAGCCTCTTTCATACTGGAACAGTGATCTTAGAAAAGGCAAAGAAAAAGTTTGTTCCACTGCTATTATGGTTAGACGGTTTAAACTTCCTTTTGTGACTATTTAGTTCAAGGAAGTGGGTTAGCGAAAGTAATAGGAGAGTTATTATTATTATTTATTTGCACATATTATTATTATTATTGTTATTTATTGATCTATTTATTGAAATATCCTTGTCCAACAAGAAGAACTATCACCAATTTCGGCTCGGTACAATCAACGTGAGAACTGGGAAATGCGAAAGCAAGCTAGCAGACTACATACTACATTTCAAAAGTCTTGCTCACGATATATCCTGCATGCAAGAGGTTAGACAGAGAGATATGTTTTGAGGACCCGGTTCTTAAAGGATGGCGGGTGGTGTATAATGGGTTGAAAACTGCGAGAGCAGGCATTGCTGTAGCCTTATCCCCTCATGTCAAGCTTTTAGATGTAAACCATATTATAGAGGGTCGTATGAGCATGCTGCGAGTAAAAGTATACGGGATCAAGCTGTCAATCTTCAATTGTTATTGCCCAACAGAGCAGCATGCAGAATCAACCAAGCAAGCATTCTATTGAACGCTACATACCAAAATACAACATGCTAGAAAGGAAAAACCATCATTTAAAATAATTGTGGCAGGCGATTTCAACGCTACAATCGGGACTGACTGTGAATCAAGCAAATGGCGATGCGTCGGTCAGTTTCATGATCCCGATCCCACCAGCTTTAATGGCTCACAGCTATTAGAAACAGCAGAAACTAATAATCTATTCCTGCTCAACACGATGTTTGCTACAAAATCAGACGAACACCGGTGGTCATTTGCATCAAATTTGGGGTACAAAAGAAGACTCGACTACATAATGGCTGAATGGTTTGTAAAACGAGCTACTAAGAACTGTCGGGTGTATCCAATGCAGAGCCAGCCATTTGAATCTGACCACCGTGTGGTTGTTATGCAAGCACGTTTTCCTACGAAACGAAAAACACGGCAAATATTTTCAAGTAAATCCCCATGTACAGAGAAACAGGATGTACGATATCTTAGAGATGACCCATTGGTACAAGCAAAGTATAACACCATGCTTGATGAGCTTCTGAAGGACGAGCCACACGTGCAGGATATGGATGCTGTAGAAGATTCTATCGTGAATGCCATACGAGAAGCCTCCAAGGAAATGCTTCCACCTGCAGATAAGGGGAAAATTGAAAAGCCAAGGGTAAACCAGCAATACCAACAGTTATTGCAGCAACAACGACAAGAGAAAGACCCGGTTAAAAAGAGAACTCTCGGAGATGAAATAAAGTTACGCATCAAGCTGAAAAACACTTATTTCCAGAGTAAGGCAGATAAGATCAACTTAGTGAGTGAGAACTGAAACACTGAGGAAGAGTTCAGGTTAATGAAGAGCCATAGTTCTCTCAAAAAATCCAACCAACTGCTAGTACCACTACCTAAGCTTGAAGCGCACTTTGCTGAACACTTTGGTCCACGTACCTATGAGCCCCAGCCTGAACTAACACACCCAGAAGACTTCCCATATATTCTACCTCCAGATGACCTCCCTGACATCGACACATCGGTCCCACAATTAGAAGAAATCAGACTTGAAATGAAAAGGCTGAAGAATGGTAAATGTTTGGGAATGGACAAAATACATGCTGAACATCTCAAGTATGGAACGTCAGAACGGCTACTAGCGTACCTTGTAATCCTAGTGAACTTAAGGCCAATTTATGCTGACAACGCAGTCCTCGCAGATGGCGTCTGCGTAGCCCCCCCACCTTCGCAGACGCTCTGCGCGCACCTCCCAAAATTGTGACCACCACAGAAGCCTCGCAGACAGCGTCACAGACAAGAGGGCTCCGATTGGTCCACTCCACATCCGCTGTACATGCACTTCCACTTCCCTGGTTTGGTTTCACTACTGCCATTTTTAAAAACACGAGCGAAGATGGAGCAGCACGAAGAGCGGTTGATCGAGGAAGTGAGGAAGTACGTACATCTATACGACTCCAGTTCTAGTCATTATAAGTAACCGGAGGATAAACACTCCACCAATCACACCCACCAACTACTCCTAGCGATTTCGCGACTTCACGCCCCCTTGCGTTGTGGCAGTGAATAACATCGCGCATGCCTATTACTCCCCGCTCAACGATAAATTACAACTGTCTGCGAAAAGCTATCTGCGAAAACCTTGTCACAAGAGCATGCAGAGGCCCTTAGTATGGACGTGCCTTCAGGTACCAACTCGATGGCTTACAGCAAGCATCACGTCTATACAAACGTGGAAAAAAGTCGTACGCAGAGAATTACAGAGAGTTAAGTATCATCGCAACGCTCTCAAAGATTGTGTCATTAATAATCGTTGACAGGATGCGCAATGCTTATGAATATATACTACTATCATCCCAGTTTGGTTTCCGTGGCAACAGATCAACTAATGATGCGATATTCATACTACGCCACATACTAGAGAAGTCTCGTAAAGCCAACAGCCCACTGTTCATTGCTTTTATAGACTTGAAGGCTGCGTATGATTGGATACCCCATGATGCACTGCTAAAATGTCTTGAGATTATGTTGAAATGCCCTCGGATAATAGCGATCCTAAGAGCTTTGTATACCAACACCAATGCATTCATCAAAGGTTCAACTAAAATATTTGGAATGTTTGTCGGATGTCGACAGGGAGCCATGGAATCACCAACACTATTCAACGTGTACATGGATTTTGTGGTTAGAGTTGCCCGTTATGAAGTACATAGAGCATACCCAGAGACAGGCTTTAAGATAAAATATAACATCCCTAATGAAGTCTCATCAAGGGAACTCCAACGAAATGCTAAGAGCAGAGGAGAGACCAGAATTACAGAACTCTTGTACGCTGACAACCAAGCAATCTTTGCAGAGTCAATTGAAGAACTACAAGATATTCTGCAAATCTATGACCATACGTTTACTCATTTTGGATTAAAGATGTCATATTCTAAAACAGAAACAATGGCCTTTAATGTTGAGGAAACCATCAAAAATAGTAAAAGCCTTGTGCAAGTAAGCAACACTGAAATAAAAAAACGTGAGAAGCTTTCGGTATCTTGGTTATACCATCACAAACTCTGGGGACAACACGAAGACCCTTGGTTTGAGGATTGGATCGGCCTTTGAGAAATGGAACGAGTTCAAACATGTTCTAACAGATCAAAGCATACACATGACCACAAGAGTGAAATTCCTCGTTACATGCGTAAGATCGAGACTCTTATCTAGTGTACAAACGTGGCAACTACTTCACACACACACACACACACACATCACATTATCTCTAGCCGCTTTATCCTTCTACAGGGTCGCAGGCAAGCTGGAGCCTATCCCAGCTGACTATGGGCGAAAGGCGGGGTACACCCTGGACAAGTCGCCAGGTCATCACAGGGCTGACACATAGACACAGACAACCATTCACACTCACATTCACACCTACGGTCAATTTAGAGTCACCAGTTAACCTAACCTGCATGTCTTTGGACTGTGGGGGAAACCGGAGCACCCGGAGGAAACCCACGCGGACACGGGGAGAACATGCAAACTCCGCACAGAAAGGCCCTCGCCGGCCCCGGGGCTCGAACCCAGGACCTTCTTGCTGTGAGGCGACAGCGCTAACCACTACACCACCGTGCCGCCGTGGCAACTACTTGAAAAAGAAAATGCAAAGATAGAGGTGGCTTGGCATGGTTTTCTTAGAAGAATAGTTAAGGGTGGCTTTAGAAGAAAGAGGGATGACATCAACGGAGAGGGTACTGATGGTGGTAGTGATCAGGGGTGGCATTTCAAGCTGTCCAATGAAGACCTTCACCGCATCACCAAAACCATGCCCATCAGGGCTGTATGTCTGCGACATCACTTAAAGTACCTGGCTCACATTTGCCGAATGGGAAATGATGACCTTAGGAAACAAGTACTATTTACAGAAGGCGATTCAAAGTGGGGAAAGCTGGAGAGGAAACTTGGGCTGGAAAGCCAACAGATTAGGAAATGGATGATGAGCAGAGAACACTTTAAGTGTCTACTAGAACTTAGACACGTCCTCATGGGGTTAAACTCCAAGAAGAGGGAGAAAGATGATGATGAAGAAGGTCCTGGGTTTGAGCCCAGCAGTCGACAAGGGCCTTTCTGTGTGGAGTTTGCATGTTCTCCCCGTATCTGCATGGGTTTCCTCCAGGTGCTCCGGTTTCCCCCACAGTCCAAAGACATGCAGGTTAGGCTAATTGGTGGCTCTAAATTGACCGTAGGTGTGAATGCGAGTGTGAATGGTTGGCTGTGTCTATGTGTCAGCCCTGTGATGACCTGGCAACTTGTCCAGGGTGAACCCCGCCTCTCGCCCATACAGGGTTCTTGCAGGATTCAGCAAGTTAAATTTTAGACCTTTTTTAGACTTAAGACCATTATGAAAATTTTTTTAGACCAACACGAAGCATTACAACCTGCCCTACCCCCGCCCTTCCCAAAAAAAGACAATCGAGTTCAATTCTCAAAACAAAGTCATTTGTATTGGTAAACTGACTATCAGGGATACAAACTGATTGTGTGCTTATTTATGTCATATGGCAACATTAGTACAACATTAGTACATTATGTCACATAGCAACAAAAGTACAAGATAATAGAGTGATAAAGGGCATTTGTGCAGTAAATGCAGTCTGTAGGGGTTTGGTTTTTTCCCCTAACTGCAACAGAACTCATTTAAACTTTTGATTAGTGGTGTTCTGGTAATAAAACAGCGTTATTATATAATGCACTGTTGTCAGATGATGACTTTCTTGATTGCTCATGTGAACCCCATGCTGCAAACCACAGCATCGCAGACCTCCACTTGCTGTAGCAACCATTTCAACCATATTAACAGTAAAAATGCATACACATCTTTTAAAACTAATAGTTAAAACATACGTAGTAGCCCCGTAGCACACTAGCTTCCAGTTAAACAGCAAACTCACGCAAGGCGGCAGCGATTTACCAGTGAAATCAAGTCATACCTTGCGAGAGGTATACAAGGGAGACAGCAGGTTTTTAAGCAGTAGCGGAGCAAACAGGGGCCATTTGAGACAGAGGTGTAAAATCATTGCAAAATATGAATGCAAAATTAATAAATACTAAATAATAAAGCCAGGAAAGACACACCATTGGGGAGAGAATAATATTTTTTTTTTTTTAAAAAAAGAGCACTGTTAGAAAGCTGAATATGCTGACTGGACTCATGCGCTCCATGTCATGGTAACGTTGACGACATGTAATGTGCATGCTAAGATTGTCTACAGTGCAGGGGCTTCAAAGTTTGGGAGAATAGCAGGGTACAAATAATTTACAGCAGGGTGCAAAATGGTAAAATGTCTGCCAGCGGCAGACATAATGCACGCAAAGTGTGCAGGGATATATATATATGAGAGAGAGAGAGAGAGAGAGAGAGAGAGAGAGAGAGAGATGCAAGTATGAATTTTTCATGGGGCGGGATGGTTTGGAACAGGTCGTCTAAAATTGGGATAACATTTACCCGGGACGGGTATTTGAGGCGGGTCGTCTAGCTTAAGCTTGATTAGCGTTGTTACACACGCCAGTGTTTCCCACAGAAATTTTGGAGACTATGGGGGCAGCCCATGGGGGGGCGGGGGTTGTTTAAAATTGAGTGATATGTTAAATATTTTAAATATTACTGAAAAACTATTGATTAAAAAACAAAGACACTGAGAAATGGTCCTATAAACAACTTTACCAATATAAAAGATTACCAGGACTACAAAAATGCAGAAAAATAGGCTTTACTTATCCAAATGCACCTGTTGGTTCAAAAGTTAAAGTGCAGAGAACCTCACAGCACAACATGAAGTTACCTTAAAATATAATATAAATGCCTCAGCTTTCATGGAAGAAAAAAAACTATTAATACTAGTACTGTGTGCAGGCAGTCTCTCCTGAAGACTAAATTAAACAATAATTATAAACTAATAAAATAAATGGCTCAGGCTTCATAGAAGAAAAAAAACAATTTGAACAGAATCTCACAGTATGATGCTGAAGCTGCCTAAACAATGGAAAATAAAATACCATTTTGGCAAAAACGTTGGCATCCATTAATTTCTTGTCTCATCTCATCTCATTATCTCTAGCCGCTTTATCCTTCTACAGGGTCGCAGGCAAGCTGGAGCCTATCCCAGCTGACTACGGGCGAAAGGCGGGGTACACCCTGGACAAGTCACCAGGTCATCACAGGGCTGACACATAGACACAGACAACCATTCACACTCACATTCACACCTACGGTCAATTTAGAGTCACCAGTTAACCTAACCTGCATGTCTTTGGACTGTGGGGGAAACCGGAGCACCCGGAGGAAACCCAAGCGGACACGGGGAGAACATGCAAACTCCGCACAGAAAGGCCCTCGCCGTCCCCGGGGCTCGAACCCAGGACCTTCTTGCTGTGAGGTGACAGCGCTAACCACTACACCACCGTGCCGCCTTAATTTCTTGTATTAAATAAAAAAATATATATATGTTGCCAGATACTGCTGACGTTTTACAGCCCAAAATATGTTCAAAACTCGCCAAAATGCACTTAAAACCGCCCAATTGGGCGGGAAACCGCCCAATCTGGCAACACAGGGCAGTAATGGCTGCACTCATGTCGAGGATGTAAACAAAGTTGATGCGGCAACGGACATACATTACATAGTGGATGTAATTTATGTTCACAACTTTTTTTGCCGTCAGAAATATTTAATATTAAATTTTGTGACTCGACTGACAATAGCTGGTGGCATAACAAGCCACAGACAGCGATTTGCCGCCGGAGACCAGCTACTTTTGAGACCGCGGACAGTGTGAAAGCTCTCCGCGCTAATGTGAGCGGCTATTTAACCCACCGTTCCAGCCCAACACAGCTCCTTTTAGCGATAGTGTGCTTCAGCCTATTGTTCGCAGAACATTCTCATTTTTCATACTTACGGCGGTGCTTGAAAGTTTGTGAACCCTTTAGAATTTTCTATATTTCTGCATAAATATGACCTAAAACATCAGATTTTCACATAAGTCTGAAAAGTAGATAAAGAGAACCCAGTTAAACAAATGAGACAAAAATATTATACTTGGTCATTTATTTAGTGAGGAAAATGATCCAGTATTACATATCTGTGAGTGGCAAAAGTATGTGAACCTCTTTACTCACTATTATTCGACGCACTATCCACACTCATCGCACTGCCAACACAACCGCTAACCTTCTCTGACTGCTACAGACTGCATAAACTCGGCGGGAACTTAGAAGGTAGAACTACGGTAGGCGTAGTGGACAAACTGGACCGTTGCATACTTGCCGTGATCATCGGTGATTGAAGTTTTTTAGCAGGCAGACAACAACGCAACCGGCACATTTTTTGTTAATGTTTTGCAGGCACTTCTAGGAACGGATTGAGCGGATGTAAGAATTTTAGACTTGGATAAATCAAATTTTAGACCTGGGATGAAAATGTGTGTTTTTTAGACATTTTAAGGCCTAAAATTTAACTTTCTGAATTTTAGACTTTTTTAGACCCCGCGGGAACCCTGCCCATAGTCAGCTGGGATAGGCTCCAGCTTGCCCGTGACCCTGTAGGACAGGATAAGCAGCTACAGATAATGGATGGATGGATATTACAGTTTTTCTCAAATGCTAAAACACAAAAGCCAATCCTCTAAACCAAATGACCAGTTGTCTAAACATATTTACTAAATCTAGCCATCATTTGCCAATATCATAAACACATTTCACATGAAGACACAATTCACAAAAACACAATCCTCCATTCTCATAAATCTAAACACATTTTTCCTTGCTAAAACACAAGTTGCAAAAGAACTCTGCTCATATTCTCAAATGAAAGCTCATGTGATGCAAAATGCTTGCCACAGTCAGCAATATTTGAACACAATGAACACACCTGGCGTCATTAATTACACACAACGACTCAAAATTGAAGACACTTGTTGCTAATGCTGTGACCACAT
The DNA here is from genome assembly GCF_027579695.1 of Neoarius graeffei. Lineage (NCBI taxonomy): Eukaryota > Metazoa > Chordata > Actinopteri > Siluriformes > Ariidae > Neoarius > Neoarius graeffei. The sequence continues at coordinate 58,114,743 of NC_083574.1, forward strand.
GTATAAAAGCAAGTTCAGAGTGCACAGTTTGCTGAAGATTCCAAACAAACACAATGGATGAAGGCAGAGTCAGGGGAAGAGGAATTCGAGTCAGAGGAGGGAGAAGAGCTGACCATGGAGGGAGAAGAGCTGGCCATGGAAGAAGAAGAGCAGGCCAACGAGGAAGTGGAGTTCAAATCAGAGGAGGAAGAGGTGCAGGCCAACGAGGAAGAGGAGGAGGCCAACAAGGGAGAGGACAAGGTCCAGGAGGGAGAGGACAAGGTCCAGGAGGGAGAGCAAGACAACCTCGCACCATCATTACGGACGAGATGCGAGCAACAGTCAATGACCATGTCATTGTCCATGGCATGACAATGGCTGAAGCAGCACTAAGAGTCCGTCCAAACCTGAGTAGGTTCACCGTGGCCGCCATTATCAGGGCATTCAGACAACACAACAGGTATTGTACTCTATTGCTTTCTTTGTCACAATACAGTTTTACAAGCCTGTGAAAGTAGTCTATTGGTTTCAAATCAATTATTAAAGCCGCAAGCGGCCTCGACGGGCCCTCGCGCCAGCGGCCAAGGGGGGCGGGGGCATGCGTCCCCGCGAAAAACCTTCCACAGCTTCTTCGGCAAGAGGCATTACACCCACAATGGCGTGCGAGAGGCAAAAATCACAACACGTTAGGGCGCGCTATGGAGGCCCTGAGGCCCGCCTGGATCTGGGCTTCTGGTTCTCAGTAGCGGTGGCAGTCTAAGAAAAAGGAGCCAAATTTCGTGCGTTGTCGACCATGCCAAGCGCCCCAATAAGGGTCTTGTAAAGAGTTTGCTTGCCAAGGTTGACTAATCGGAAGCTGCAATGTCATTTCTGCCATAACCAGCACCCCCAGGGGCGAAAGTGCACAAAATTTGGCGTATATGTCAGGTGAGCTATGAAGAGTCAGCGTATGAAGTTTGATGACAATTGAGTAAATAGAAGATGAGACATAGATTTTTGAAGAATAAATTTTTTGGTTTTTCCCATGTCAGTAGGTGGCGCTATGCTGTACATGAGCGATTAAGAGTTGGAAAAATAAGTGTCTACAACAGCAACGTACTATCACAAGGTAGTGGTGTGAAGGAAAAGCATTATGGAATTATTAACCAAAAACCCGTTTTGGAGCCACTGCGTCGGCCAAAAACAGGGCCCCCCATGGACGAAAATTCCCAAAATGTGGTATACATGACATGGGAGGTAGAAAGAGGGAGGCCGTGACGTTTGACCAAATTTGAGGAAAGATTGGATTTTTTGCCCAAAAATAGCGCCCCCAGTGGCGAAATATCACAGAAATTGGGTAACATGTCAGAAGCCCAATGACTGATTTGCTTGTGAAGTCTGAGCAGTTTTGAGCAATTAGAAGATTTGTTATGAATTTTTAAGCATGTAAAATTTTGCATTGAAAATTGATTGACGTATAACTTCTGAACGGTTTATGCTACATGAAACGTATTTAGTAACTTTTGTCAGCCATGTCTGTAGATGATGTGTATCAATTTTGGTGACATTCCTATGAACGGTCCAGGAGGAGTTGCGCCGTCTTCATGGCCATGCATTTCGCACAAAACTGAAATTACCTCACTTCCTGTTGGGCGTGGCTAATGCATTGGCATTACATTTATGTCCGGCTTAGTGAGATACATATGCGTACCAAATGGCATGCCACTACTACAAACTCCATGGCAACCAGGCACCTTAATGCGGGAGGCCAAAATCACAACGAGTCAGGGGGCGCTATAGAGGCCCTGAGGCCCGCCTGGATCTGGGCTTCTGGTTCTCAGTAGCGGTGGCAGTCTAAGGAAAAGGAGCCAAATATCGTGCGTTGTCGACCATGGCAAGCGCCCCAAAAAGGGTCTTGTAAAGAGTTTGCCTGCCAAGTTTGACAAATCAGAAGCTGCAATATCATTTCTGCCATAACCAGCACCCCCAGGGGCGAAAGTGCACAAAATTTGGCGTACATGTCAGGTGAGCTATGAAGAGTTTGCGTATGAAGTTTGATGACAATTGAGTAAATAGAAGATGAGATATAGATTTTTGAAGAATAAATTTTTTGGTTTTTCCCATGTCAGTAGGTGGCGCTATGCTGCACATGAGCGATTATGAGTTGGAAAAATAAGTGTCTACAACAGCAACGCACTATCACAAGGTAGTGGTGTGAAGGAAAAGCATTATGGAATTATTTACCAAAAACCCGTTTTGGAGCAATTGCGTCGGCCAAAAACAGCGCCCCCCATGGACGAAAATTCCCAAAATGTGGTATACATGACATGGGAGGTAGTAAGAGGGTGGCGGTGAAGTTTGACCAAATTTGAGGAAAGATTGGATTTTTTGCCCAAAAATAGCGCCCCCAGTGGCGAAATATCACAAATTGGGTAACATGTCAGAAGCCCAATGAGTGATTTGCGTGTGAAGTATGAGCAGTTTTGAGCAATCAGAAGATTTGCTATGAATTTTTAAGCATGTAAAATTTTGCATCGAAAATTGATTGACGTATAACTTCTGAACGGTTGATGCTACGTGAAACGTATTTAGTAACTTTTGTCAGCCATGTCGGTAGATGATGTGTATCAAGTTTGGTGACATTCCCATGAACGGTCTAGGAGGAGTTGCGCCGTCTTCGTGGCCATGCATTTCGCACAAAAGTGAAATTACCTCACTTCCTGTTGGGCGTGGCTAATGCATTGACATTACATTTTTGTCCGGCTTAGTGAGATACATACGCGTACCAAATGGCATGCCACTACTACAAACTACATGGCAACCAGGCACCTTAATGCGGGATACCAAAATCACAACGACTTAGGGGGCGCTATAGAGGCCCTGAGCCCCGGCCAAGTTTGGGCTTTTGGTTCTGAGTAGCGGTGGCAATTCTCGGAACTGGTGCCAAATTTCGTGCGTTTTCGCCCATGGCAAGCGCCCCGAAAATGGCCCAACAGCGGAGAAAAATAAAGAAGAAGAAGACGGAAGAATAAATAATAGTGAACTCTTACAAGAACAATAGGGCCTTCGCCCATAGGGCTCGGGCCCTAATTATTGTAAAACATGTCAATTGACAACACATGTTTCTTTCTTTAGAGTTGAAAGAATGCCACATAGAGGTGGGAGGGTTGCCATATTTACAGCGGCACAAGAAACCCTCATTGTGGATATGGTTCATGAGAACAACCTCATCAGACTCCGGGAGATCAGAGACAAAGTCATTGCCGATAATGTCAACTTTGAGAGCATTGATGTCAGCTTGGCCACAATAGACCGAGTTCTCCGACGCCAAAAGATGCGAATAAAACAGGTCTGTAGGGTTCCCTTTGAGCGCAACTCTGCGCGACACAAAGACCTATGTTACGAGTATGTGCAAGTAAGTATACATCCATCTTCACAGTACAGTTAGTGGACATACTCTACTGTGTTGCTCAGTGGCCTACATTACTTCTGGACAATACTGTGCTACCTGATTGACTGTTGTTCTGAACACCTGTGCACTTTCACATTTTCACAGACGATATTACAGTTGGACGCGATGGCCAGAACTCATGAGTACCTCTTCCTGGATGAGGCTGGCTTCAACCTGCAGAAACGAAGGCAAAGAGGCCGTAACATCAGTGGCCAAAGAGCCATCACTGAGGTTCCTGGCCAACGGGGGGGGTAATACTACTCTTTGTGCGGCCATGGGTTCGGAGGGGCTTGTCCACCGGCATGCTGTCCTTGGGTCTTACAACACCCAACGTCTCCTCACCTTCCTAGAGGAGCTAAGAGACATCCTCCTGGACCGCCAACAACACCATCCTGGGCCCGCACATCCCATTTATGTGATCATTTGGGACAATGTCCGCTTCCACAGAACAAACCAAATCAGAGAGTGGTTCACCACCAACAGTAACCAGTTTTTAAACGTCTGTCTGCCACCCTACTCCCCTTTCCTGAACCCTATAGAGGAGTTCTTCTCATCGTGGAGATGGAAGGTTTATGACAGACAACCATACGCTAGAGAGAACCTCCTAAGGGCAATGGAGCTGGCCTGTGGTGACATCCCAGTGGAGGCCTTCCAAGGATGGATGCGCCATTCCAGGGCGTTTTTCCTGCGGTGCCTGGCAAGAGAGAATATAGCCTGCGATGTGGATGAGGTGATGTGGCCCAATGCAGCTCAGCGACATGATGCCACACAGTGATTGTGGTGTGAATAAAGTAAATAAAAAAACTTCACACCCTGAACATGTTTTCAAGAGTACTGTTGCATGCAATAGATTGTTTTTGCATTGAGTTGTGTTACAGTAGTGTACATGCAGTATTTTCTATAGATTTATACTCTTCATATGAAACTCACAAATCTAAATGCCTAATCCTCTACAGAGATCTAAGATCCGTTACTGTAAAGTTTCAAAAAATATGCATTGGCAGTTATGAAACAAAGAACCTTCTCACAAATTGAGCATTGTGTTTTCAATTGTTTTGCTGTAGTGTGTAATGATGTGTATAGTGTTTACATTTTTGAAAGCTTCGAGCTGCTCTTTTGGTGTGAAAGTTTTAGTTTTGAAGTGAGAAGGTGTGGTTGTGTTTATGTAGCTTTAGAAAAGGGTGTTGTGTTTAGACATTGGGGAACATAGAGGAAACGTTTGTGAAATGTGTTTTAGCATTTGAGAAAAACTGTAAGCTCACATAAGAGGAAAAAAAAAAAAGACAGAGGTGCAGAGGGCGTGCGGAGTTAGGACAGAGAAAAGGAGGGAGGGAAGTGCAAAGCAGCATTCTGCAGGGGCACACATTTAGGAGCATGGGCACTTTCTGGGAAAGTGTCTTTGCTGGCAAGTTGATTCCATTACCTGTGTGATGCTTGGGCTCGTGGTCAGGCTGTGAAGACATGATTACTGTTAATTTGAAAGTTCACAATCCACTCTTTTAAAAATGGAACACTGTGCTGGGCAAGCCACTTCAACAAAACAGAAACCTTCATTTAGTATACTAGTGCATCTCAAAAAATAGAATATCATGGAAAAGGTTTTTTTTTTTGTTTATTTTTCATAATTTTAATTAAAAAAGGTAAGCTTTCATATATTTGGTGTTCATTATGTAAAGTGACATGACAGACTGCAGATTCTGTGAACATCCCACCATGCCAACCCAGACTGTACACTGTAAAAAAAAAAAAAATGTCCGTAGAGTTTACGGTGAAAAACTGTGAAACCATGGCAGTAAAAATCTTTAAACCATAAATAGGTTTAATACTGTTTCTTTGACATTTAGGCCACACCAATTTAATTAGTTGGTAATTTGATTTTTTTTTCAGGAAAAATATGAAGCGAGCGCGCGAAATAAATTTAAAAAATGCTCTGATGGTAAAATTAGCGGTGGAAATAGAGGGCTTTCATAATAGAGAAGCAAAACAAAGACAATACATTATTGTTACACATTTCATATGGCTCTTTTAATAGCTTATCTTATTTCCACCCATATGCATTAAGGGCTAGCTCTGGCTGCACGTCTTTTATCAGGCAAACCAGTAAACAGATAGGCTAAATAAACGATTGAATTACAGTCAATTGAACATCTACAATGCACAGAAAAAAAAAATTTGACCAGGAGTCGGCTACTTCTGATGGCTAAATACTTCGAATGATTTTTTTGTTTGCCCCTCACATCAATCAATGAAATATATAAATCAAACCCACCTCCACAGAGTTGTTGTCCAAGTTGGCACATCACAGGGTAACAAGCTCACGGCATCTTGAGTACAACTGTGCAAAGTTTTCCCCCTCTTGAATTTCGACACACCTGTCAAAGATTTTATGCTTCTGTTCGCTGAATATCCTAACAATCACAAACAGGCTTTGCAGGATTCCCCTCCACAGCCATGTTTCTTCCACAAGTCTTTATCTAAAGTGAAAGGGGTGATTTGATTGGTGTTCGTCACGTGACCTCAACCTGCAGTCCATTTCGATTTTTTTTTCCTCCTCATTTTGCATTTTCTTCAAGCAGCGATTCCGAGAACCAACTAATGGAATTGGTGTGGCCTTAATTAGGGAAAATAGTAACTTACATTTTTTCTCTTAAAAAAAAAATTACATTGCTCTACTGTAAAGCACTCTTGCACTTTTTTTTAATGGAAAAATGCTGTAATAACAGTTAACACCATGATTTTTACGTTTATTTCTTGAAAATAGTTAACTGTTAATTTAAGTACTGTTGTCCTGATAGCAGAAATATGCTGTAATATTTCCAATAGCCAACACCATGATTTTTGCATTTATTTCACGTAAAGAATACATTTTCTGTCAAATGTACATGCATTTGTGCTGAAAATGGAAATATGCTGTTATTTATAACAGACACCACAATTTGTGTGCATTTCTTGTAAAGAATACAGTTTGTAACTGTCAAATGAATGTACTTTTATGTTGATAACAGACAAATGGCATAATTATAATAGCTACCACCACAACTTTTGCATACATTTCTTGGAGAAAATATAACCGTTTAATACACTAACTTGTGCTGATAATTGAAATAGGCTGTGATATAACAGCTAACACTGCAATTTTTGCATTTTGTAAGGAATACAGTTTGTAACTGTTAAATATACATGCTGTTGTGTGCATAAGGGAAATATGCCATAATATAATAGCCAACAACAACAAAAAAAGTTGTGTGTATGGAGGGGCAGGCCTCCATATACCTTTTGATGTAGCTAGTTTTATGATACTACATCATCAAGTGAAATGATGGGTGTTATGATCACTTTTTTTCCCAAATATTAAAAATATTAATCTGTTGTCTGTTCTGTCTGTCCCTCTTTAGTTACCATACGGAGGTAAATTCAAGTTGTATATGGAAAACACATCTGAATGATTGATTTTAAAAGCATCTCACAACTGAGTTCAAAAGCAAGTGTTCAAGACACATATGGCTGTATCAACTGGGAACCAAAACATTTGCCACTCTCCAAGACTTTGGAGAGTCAGCTTGGGGGAAAAAAAAAAGACGAAATGAGGAAGACGTTTAAAGAGATGAACTACAATACAAACGTTGTGAAAAAAATTAGTCAAATGCACCTACAGTTAGGTCCATAAATATTTGGACAGAAGCAACATTTTTCTAATTTTGGTTCTGTACATTACCACAATGAATTTTGAACAAAACAATTCAGATGCAGTTGAAGTTCAGACTTTCAGCTTTAATTCAGTGGGTTGAACAAAATGATTGCATAAAAATGTCAGGAACTAAAGCATTTTTTTAAACACAATCCCTTCATTTCAGGGGCTCAAAAGTAATTGGACAAATTAAATAATTGTAAATAAAATGTTCGTTTCTAATACTTGGTTGAAAACCCTTTGTTGGCAATGACTGCCTGAAGTCTTGAACTCATGGACATCAGCAGACGCTGTGTTTCCTCCTTTTTAATGCTCTGCCAGGCCTTTACTGCAGCGGTTTTCAGTTGCTGTTAGTTTGTGGGCCTTTCTGTCTGAAGTTTAGTCTTTAACAAGTGAAATGCATGCTCAATTGGGTTGAGATCAGGTGACTGACTTGGCCATTCAAGAATATTCCACTTCTTTGCTTTAATAAACTCCTGGGTTGCTTTGGCTTTATGTTTTGGGTCATTGTCCATCTGTATTATGAAACGCCGACCAATCAGTTTGACTGGATTTGAGCACACAGTATGTCTCTGAATACCTCAGAATTCATCCGGCTGCTTCTGTCCTGTCACATCATCAATAAACACTAGTGACCCAGTGCCACTGGCAGCCATGCATGCCCGAGCCGTCACACTGCCTCCGCCGTGTTTTACAGATGATGTGGTATGCTTTGGATCATGAACTGTACCACGCCTTCACCATACTTTTTTCTTTCCATCATTCTGGTAGAGGTTGATCTTGGTTTCATCTGTCCAAAGAATGTTCTTCCAGAACTGTGCTGGCTTTTTTAGATGTTTTTTTAGATAAGTCCAATCTAGCCTTTTTATTCTTGAGGCTTATGAGTGGCTTGCATCATACAGTGAACCCTCTGTATTTACTTTCATGCAGTCTTCTCTTTATGGTAGATTTGGATATTGATACACCTACCTCCTGGAGAGTGTTGTTCACTTGGTTGGCTGTTGTGAAGGGGTTTCTCTTCACCATGGAAATTATTCTGCGATCATCCACCACTGTTGACTTCTGTGGGCGTCCAGGTCTTTTTGCATTGATGAGTTCACCAGTGCTTTCTTTCTTTCTCAGGATGTACCAAACTGTAGATTTTGCCACTCCTAATATTGTAGCAATTTCTCGGATGGGTTTTTTCTGTTTTCGCAGCTTAAGGATGGCTTGTTTCACCTGCATGGAGAGCTCCTTTGACTGCATGTTTTCTTCACAGCAAAATCTTCCAAATGCAAGCACCACACCTCAAATCAATTCCAGACCTTTTATCTGCTTAATTGAGAATGACATAACGAAGGAATTGCCCACACCTGCCCATGAAATAGCCTTTGAGTCAATTGTCCAATTACTTTTGGTCCCTTTAAAGACAGGGTGGCACATGTTAAGGAGCTGAAACTCCTAAACCCTTCATCCAATTTTAATGTGAATACCCTCAAATGAAAGCTGAAAGTCTGGACTTTATGTCCATTATATAACTTGAATGTTTCAGTAAACAGGTAAAAAAAACCCAAAAATTGTCAGTGTCCAAATATATACAGACCTAACTGTATTACATGCAGCGTAAAGACATCAACAAAAGGTGCAAGCATCTTTTTGGCTCTTTTTGCTCAAGGAAGCTGGTATGACGGCACACTTCCAGGAACTGACTGGTGTGAATCTGATCGAGACTTTCCTTGCCAATGTGGACAAAAAGGGGGCACGTCTGTTAAACTTCCTCAAATGTGTTTATGCACAAAAACACAAGTCCTGGATGCTCTTTTCAAGCTTCAGACTGAAAGAGGCCAGTCCGTTGCTCAGAAAAACTCGGAGATGGTGCTTCTTTTACTGGCTCGTTTTGGTGAGAAGGAAGAGCATCTGTTCCATTGTGTCGAGAAGACAAGCCTTGCTGAGGAGGTTCAGATGGAGAATGTGTCACCAACACCCTGCCTTATTGTTTGTGGTAAGTAAACAGAACAAAACCCACTTGTTTTCTCTACTGGTGTACTGCCACCCTCTTGTACTTGGTTTGTTTAGTTTCATGTTATATTGTAGCCCACAGTGATATACTGGCTAACACTTAACCTGAGAAATTCAGCCAATAGCAGATTGAATGACTCTTATCCTATGTTGAATGTAATAAGTACCACTGTATTTGTATTTATGGCTGACATTGAAGCCCTTGTTATTAAAGTTTATTTTTTATTTATGTTTATTCTCAGGGTCCTCCTGCTTTGCTGCTGAGACATTCATGTTAAGCACTGACCAAAAGGTTGTCAATGACCACATCACATCCTTCACCTCTGCCTGATGTTTGGCAGTTACTACTGCTTCAACGTACACTACCCAGTGGAACTACGATCAACACTGTGGAGTTCCTCCAATGGTAAAATTTCTTTTTATAATGTTTAAAAAATCAAGCCATTTGATATCCTGCCTCAGGTTATACATCTATCTCTCCCTCTCTCTCCTTTTTTTTCCATAAAGGTGTTTTTCAGTAAATCCTGAAAGAGGCATTAAGGTCGAGTGGAAGAAGAAAAAGTGTTTTCAGTCAATCCCAGAGTCCTCACTCTGATTTCAGACCTTGCAGACCATGAGTGGACTTAGACCAGACCTGGGCATTTTACGGCCTGCGGGCCGCATCCGGCCCTTTGGTTCATTCTGACCGGCCCACGTAAGGTCTCATCTCATCTCATTATCTCTAGCCGCTTTATCCTTCTACAGGGTCGCAGGCAAGCTGGAGCCTATCCCAGCTGACTACGGGCGAAAGGCGGGGTACACCCTGGACAAGTCGCCAGGTCATCACAGGGCTGACACATAGACACAGACAACCATTCACACTCACATTCACACCTACGGTCAATTTAGAGTCACCAGTTAACCTAACCTGCATGTCTTTGGACTGTGGGGGAAACCGGAGCACCCGGAGGAAACCCACGCGGACACGGGGAGAACATGCAAACTCCGCACAGAAAGGCCCTCGCCGGCCACGGGGCTTGAACCCGGACCTTCTTGCTGTGAGGCGACAGCGCTAACCACTACACCACCGTGCTGCCCCCACGTAAGGTTAATTAGAAATTACAAAATAAACTTATTTTCAAATTTTACCTCATGCATGGACTGAATGTGCATTGCTTTTATTTTGAAGTTGTGTTCAACAAAAACGCAATGCGCATGACATGAAATCCCACGAAACCTAATCCCGCGATAACTACTTCCGTAATTTGTCCAGACCAACCACTTGTACATCATCCTTCAAACGGTCCAGCCAATCACATCGTGTGACGTCACCAGCAGGCGCCAGAGCCCGAACCGATCTGTAGATCTGATACCTACACCGAATCGACGTTGTTGCGAGCAGGTCACAAGAAGACTTTAGCCCCCAAAATGTCTGCAAAAAGAAGAAAGGTAGATGCCGAATACAGGGCTTTCAACAAAACATGGACTGCTAAGTATTGGCTCTACCTACATATGTGAACAAACATTTTCAGTGATGAAGTTTAACAAATCCAGGTATAGATCCTCTCTCACCGATGATCATCTGTCAGCTGTGCTTCGCATCTCCACCTCAGATATTCAACCTGACTTTGATGCACTCGTTAAAGACCAACAGAGACTAGATTTCTCTCACTGAACAAATAAAAAAACTGAAAAACACCAAATGAAGTGATTCAACTACAAATGTGGGCATCATTATTATAATATGATGTATCTTGCTTGATATTTGGAGTAGAAAGACAATATTGTGATGTCTTTATTGTGTTTTGGGGTGAATGTGACTGGGGAAAAAAATGGTACAAACATTCACATTTTGTTAACCACTGTTTTGGGGAATTTGATTGAATAAATGACATTTTTTGTAAGGCAACCTCGTTTTTTCCATACTCTTACCAGTCTTAGCAGCTTGTAAAAACGATGTTATTTACTGCTTTATATAAAGAAATACAATTAATATTATGCAGAATTTAGTTCAGCCTTTTGGTCCGGCCCTCCACAAAATTTTCTGTTTCTCATGTGGCCCCATGGAAAAAATAATTGCCCACCCCTGACTTAGACCTACCCACGATGTTTGGGGATGATGTGATAAAAGGTACACTGTTACTTAGACTACAGATATTTTGTTGTTAAAATTATACCAAGAGTTAAATTTCTGAAAGTCAGTGTAAAGTTTTAAAAGGTGTAAAGTTTTACTAGATAATATGTCTGGAACAATTTGTAAAAATACATGTTCAGCTTTGCTGCACTGTTTTTGTGCCTCAAAAAATGAGGTAAACCTGCTAGTTCCAGGAGTTTCTTAGATTCAAATTTCCTTGCAGTTATAGAAGTAGTATTTCTTGAGATTTGTGATGCAAGACTTCAAACTTTTGCTCCCCTTTCGGGATGATTGTATTTGGATAATGTGAAAAAGGAACACCAAAGTGCACTTAAAGCTCTCAAAGTGAGTGTAAAGTTGTCTTGGCGAATTGTCTAGTACAGTTTGTAAAAAGATGGTGTGTTCAACTTACTACACTGGTTTTGTACTTGGAACAACTTGAAGACAACTTGTTAGAATTTCTTAGATTCTTTTCTCTCGCAGTCATTCAGGTAATTATTTTTGTGTTAAGTAAAAATTCAAACATTTGATGTTTACAACCTTGCAGAAGTTAAATTAAATTTTCTATATTTGGAAATCTCATCTCATTATCTCTAGCCACTTTATCCTGTTCTACAGGGTCGCAGGCAAGCTGGAGCCTATTCCAGCTGACTACGGGCGAAAGGCGGGATACACCCTGGACAAGTCACCAGGTCATCACAGGGCTGACACATAGACACAGACAACCATTCACACTCACATTCACACCTATGGTCAATTTAGAGTCACCAGTTAACCTAACCTGCATGTCTTTGGACTGTGGGGGAAACCGGAACACCCGGAGGAAACCCACGCGGACACTGGGACAACATGCAAACTCTGCACAGAAAGGCCCTTGCTGGCCACGGGGCTCGAACCCAGACCTTCTTGCTGTGAGGCGACATCGCTAACCACTACACCACTGTACCACCCTTATTTGGAAATGTAAGGTGGATATTTTTGGGGGTTGTTTGGTACATTAAGCAATTTGAAAATATAAATTCATGCTTTTGTGTGTTAAGTTTGCAGAATAGAATGAATGACAGTGAAAACACTAGTCTGGCAAAAGTTTTATATCCTCTGATAACAGCAAATGAGCTGTTAAGCTGGCTGAATATTTAAAGTATATTTAAAAAAATATTTACATGCATGGAATTAAGTTCTAGTTGATAATTTCATACTATTAACTGAACAGTGAAAGACCATCATATTTCATGGTGTAAACCTTTTTTTCATGTTAAGGCAAAACAGCATTTCTGTAAATCATAACTTTATTTTAAAAGTAAAATATTAAATAAAACAATTTTAACCGTAAAAATCAGCAGTACTAGCACCCTTTTACTGTTACTAGTAGAAAATGTTTTACCATGATATTTACAGGGAAAACATGCCGTTTATTTATTTATTTATTTTTAGAGTTTAAAAAGAAACCTGCTAAAACATTTTATTTTTGCAGTAACTTCTGGGAATTTTTACAGCATAAAGTTGTATTTTATAATTTACAGTTAATCGTGCAATTTAAAAAAAGTTTCATTTATTTTATCATTTATTTTATTTTATGGTATTTTCATGTTAATTTTAGGGCAAAAACATTTTTTTTAACTTATTTTGACAGTAAATTATTCAAGCACCATTTTTAACTGTAAAATCAACAGTACCAATACTTTACCGTAAAAAAGTTTTACTGTAATTTTCACAGTGAAGTTTTGGCAACCACACCTGCCAGTTTTTAATCATTTAAATTCCCCCCCAGTGTACACTGCTTCCCTGACAATAAGCCATGGATCACCAGTGACCTGAAAGCACTTCTAAATAAGAAGGCGGTGGAGTTCAGGTTTGGAGACAGAGAAGAACTGAGGAGAGTGCAACATGAACTCAGATGCCCCTTTTCCACCAAAGCAGTTCCAGGGCTGGTTCAGGGCCAGTGCTTAGTTTGGGAACCGGGTTTTCTGTTTCCACTGACAAAGAACTGGCTCTGGAGCCAGAAAAAACGGTTCCAGGCTAGCACCAACTCTTTGCTGGGCCAGAGGAAAGAACCAGAGGAAAGAACCGCTTACGTCGGCGGGGGGCGGAGTTGTTAAGACCGACAACAATAGCAAGACCGCGAAAGGTTGCCATTTTTAAGCGACGAGAAGCAGCAGCTGTACAAATGCGAAGTCATCCATTATTGTTGTTGTTGCTGCTTCTTCCGTGTTGTTGTTGCTTCGATGTTCGCGCCAAGGTTTATGCAAACGCAGCGACGTAACTGACGTATACAGCAATGTAATGACGTGGCTCCCCTTAGCACCCCGAGCTATGGAAAAGCAAACTGGTTCTCAGCTGGCTCGCAAGTTGAACGAGTTGTGAATCAGCACTAGCACTGGCCCCAAACCAGCCCTGGAACTGATTTGGTGGAAAAGGGGTAAGAGAGAAACGGGGGGTAAAGACACCTACAGGAGGAAGCTGGAGGCCAAACTCCAACAGAACAATGTGAGGGATGTGTGGACTGGAATGAAGCAGCTCACTGGGTGTGAGGTGAGGGACAGACAGCCATCAGTCAGCCAGGAGAGAGCAAATGAGCTGAACGGTTTCTTCAAGAGGTTTAGCTCATAGCCCTCTCTTGTCACCTCCACACATCTAGACCTCCTCTCCCCCATCCCTCCCCTGTGGTGAGCTTTCCTGTGCAGCACCTCTCCTCCTCCACTGAAGACACCAGCGCCCTCCCCTGAATGACTGTGACTACAGGCCAGGTTAGAAGACAGCTGGGGAGACTCCACCAGCAAAAGGCTGCAGGACCTGACAGCATCAGCCCCAGGATCATGAGGACCTGTGTCAGCCAGCTGTGTCCTGTCCTGCAACACCTTTACAATCTGAGCTTGAGTCAGGAAAGAATACCAGTGTGTTGGAAGTTGTCCTGACTGGTTCCAGTCCCAAAGAAGTCAACTTCATCTGACCTTAAAGACTATCAACCAGTTGCCCTCACATCTCATATGATGAAGGTGCTGGAGAGACTGGTCTTGGCCCACCCGAGTCCACAGGTGAAGGTGCTGCTGGACCCTCTACAGTTTGCCTATCAGCCCCATTGTATCCAGCAAATCAGCCAATGCAGGTTTTTTTTCCTTTTTGAGAGCCTCAACGTAACCTCAACTTCCTGTGGACTTCACCAACTCATGGAGTTTCACTACTTCAGTCTTCAGAGCTTTAAGAGATCTGGTAATGTCTTTAGTCACACAGGGAGTGTACTGTTGACAGAAAAGCTTAATTTGTACTTTTGCCACATCCCACTATTGTTGTAAAATGGTAAAAGCTGGTTTTTGAAGTCCCAGAAAAATATAAATCTCTCTAAAATTAACTTAATCTGAGGACTTCCGGTTGGCTTATGGAGTGATTAGATGTGCTTGTGACCACTCTCCCAGAAAAGTTTGTTTTCCCACTTTAAAAACTCGTTAATTTAATTTTGTGTTGAACATACTCTGGATGAGTGGGAAGAGACACGCTAGGGACCAAAAGAAAGAATGCCTAAATATCAAGATAAAAGCAGTTTGGTGGCGAAAACTAGCAACCCCGAAACACAGCAGATGAGCAGCGGTGCGGCTGAAGCCATGAAAACTGGAGGAAACATAAACTCGACTGACTTAATGGCGGCAATTAAGTAACTTAAATCTGATTTGAATGGGGGTAATGATTCCCTGACACAGAAAATCAACCTCTGGGGTCAAGAAATTTAACAAACTCGACAATTTTACAAAAGAGATGCAAAGCCTATCCAGCTGAGTAGGCGAAGCAGAGACTCGGGTGGGGCATGTGGAGGACTGGGCAGCAGAGGTAAATGAGGTGCTTTCAACCTGTGTCAAACAGCAAAAGATTATCCAAGCTAAATTAACGGACCTGGAGTCCCGATCCAGACGTGATAACATCTGCATATTCGGTGTGCCAGAGGGCGAGGAGGAAAGCTCCGTATTATCATTCATCACAACTCTCCTCAAAAGTGAGATACCGCTGCCGCAGGATTTAGATTTGAAAATTCAGCGAGCGCACCGTTCCCTGGTGCAGAAACCCTGACCCGAAGACCCACCCAGGCTGATAATTGTCAATTTCCAGGAGTTCACTACCAAGGAACTGGTGTTAAGTAAGGCTTCTCTGCTACGCTCTGACAAATAAGTTTGTGGTAACTTACAATGTTTGAATATTTCATTTGAATGACCCTTTGGCCACATTGTTTAATCATCTTATATATGGGAAGAGTGGTTTCAATTAAGACATATGTTGGACTCATAGGATGGTGATAGTTCTTTTGCCAGACTTAATAACCATCTCTAATATTGGGCACTCTTTTGATGGGAGGCTTTACCCTCGATCTTCCAACAGGGTCACTCAGATCTCCTCCTCACCTGGAGGCCTACGTTTTCTTATGTTCTCTTTTGTAGCATAGTTACGGTTACTGTCTTTTTTTTCTTTTCTTGGGGGAGACCAATATTTCACGTGATACATATGGCAGGGTCACATAACTTAAAGATCGTATCTTTGAATGTAAATGGCCTAAGAAATCCAATTAAGAGAAGCAGAGTATTCGCAAAGCTCAAAAAAGATAAATCGCAGGTTGTAATGCTTCAGGAAACACACATGTCGAATGAAGAACACAACAAGTTGAAAAGGTTTGGATACTTTAAAAATAGTAGAAAAAGAGGAGTGGCTATTCTAGTGTCTAACTCTCTGAATGTTGAGCTAATTAAGGAAGGAGGAGATAAAGAGGGGAGGTACATCATAGTTAAAGGAAGACTTGATAATGTCCTGGTCACATTTGCCTGTATACATGAGTGCAAGTTTTCCGGCATGTGCCGGAAGCTCAGTTTTTTTCGGTTCTGAAAAAGTCATTTTTCCAAATCGTGTAAATCCATTGAGATTTGGAGGGGTATGGGGTGGCCCTCTCACTGTCTCACTCTCAGCGTATTACCGGGTTACCGCGGTACAGTCTCTGCACGAGACAAATCTTTTCATCTCATCTTCACCACAAACCTCATTCAATTTATACGCCGCTCACCGACGAGCGGTCCTGACTAGCCCATACCTGTCAACTTTGAGGTTTGAAAAAAAGGGATATTTCCCAGATTTTAACTCAAAATAAGGGAAAATTTCGGAAAGTCGAACTTTCCGAAAATTTCAGAAAGTCGGTAATCGAACTGACTTTTCTTCACAAAATTAAATTCGTCCTGCCATTTGGGCAAGTAGCGGCAATACACCTTTTTTGGTTTTGCCTCGCTCCTTTCTTTATTCATGTCTCTAGTCTTGCCGTCTAATGAAACTTGCTCCCTGAGGAAACAATTACGACCATCTTTTAGTTTTGTGAGAAGTTCCGAGCAGTGACCTTGGTCAGACCATAGATTTACATAGAAGACTAGATGCCTCGTCCCCGTTGCCCGTCAGCGAAGTCGAACGTCCGCACATGGCGGCCATCTTACCTCAGACAGCTGGCTTACCCATTACATTGTGTTGGTAGTGATATGTACTTTTCAGATGACCGTAACTTCCTCAAATTTCAATCAATGTTCAAACGGTTTGGTTTGTTATATAAAAAAAACAAACGGAAGTATGTATTTATGATATTAATGATGAATAATCATTTTATGTTTTAAAAAAATACGCATAGCTTGGCGAAAATATTTCAGTATACTACAGACTGTAAGACAGGATGCATGCTGAAATTCCTATGCTGTGAGAAGCCTAACACTGCATACTTATGGATAACTGCGGCCTTAGGACAAATAACCATACAATTTATTTCCAATTTTTAATGAAAATATTTTTACATGTGATAGGGCCGTAGGGGAAGCTAAAGTTAAATAAACAGCTTACTCACTTCCACTGGCGGCTCGTTAATAGGGGCGATTTGGGCGACGCACTCCCAAACAGGGAGGGAGATTTTTTTTTTTATCTACTCCTACTACCAACAGTAATGTCATTGTCCAATCAGGCTAAGGTCGCGCCTGGTGTAGCCACGCCCTTTTGGGGCGATTTCTGTCAGGTTCAGATTTGCCCCAAAATCTCCCATTGACACTAATGGTACGTACTTTTTTTTTTCGAAAATCCTGCTCCCAATGCATTTTCCATTAGGTTTTATGTACGCGCACAAGCAGCGTGTTTACGTCATACGCCTGTTGCGCCGCGCAAGTGTTGCCAGATTGGTTTTAAGTGCATTTTGGCGGGTTTTGAACATAATTTTGGGCTGGAAAACGCAACTTGCGCGGGAATTGTGTGAACATTCTATGAAGATGGCGGCGAGTGTTGAGTGCAACAATACGATAGCGTCTCTGAAAGAAGTTCCCTTTAGTCGTCGTACCAATGAGGAGAAAACGGCAATCAAACAGCTAGGACCTCCTAGACCGAATTTAAACATCAAGCAAGTGTCTACGAAGTGGGAGAAGACCTACTCAAGAGGTTTTAACAAGAACTGGTACCACCGGAAAACTTGGCGAGCTGGCTGTGATGTAGTCAATGCTCTTTTTTTTTTGCTACCCTTGCGTTCTCTTCCACCCTGGAAGTAGCACAGCAGACGGTACAGTGATATCTGATATTTGAATTTACTAGGCAAAAGTTGTTTTTGTGTGTGTTTTACCAATGGCAGTTTAACATTGCCATGTTTTTGTTTTGCCAATGGCAGTTTAACATTGCCATGCTTGGAATATTTCAGTAGCCTCAAGTTCTCTCTGACTTGGTGTAAATTAAGCATATTTTCAGTTTTTATATATTGTACAGTATATGTGTTCACTGGAGCCAGCAGCACCTTACCTTTTTTCCAACTTGTTAAGCCAAGTCACTGACTACAAAACCTTGTGTAACCTTGTGTGTGTATAGCTAAATAACTAAAGCCTTTTGTGTTCATTGACATGCTTGTAATACTTTAAATTTCCTTTTAAGGCATGGCTTTCTATAGGAATTCTTGGGAAAAAAAACTGCAGAATTTATTTAGAATTATTTGTTGTTAAAATGGTGCAATTCCATATAAAAAAAAAACACATAATTAAGCTGCACACGTTTGTTTGATGGTTATGCTTTTCATCTTTTTCAAAACTTAAACACTTGGATTTATATCCTGCCACTTTAATTGCATTCTTTAGAATTGAAGAAATTAGAATATGTTTATAATTAAGAATTTGTGTCTACTTATTATAGAATACTGGAATAATATGAGAAAATAAATGAGTAATGTAATATTAATTGATTGTGATGTTTTGCTTTGAAGGCTTCACAATGAATCTTCCTTAGTTTTAGCCTGGCAAGCCAGACTAAATGTGAATATTTGCCACTCGTAGGCAAAAATATTTTTGGCCGCTAGGCGGGTGGGTCTAGTTTACTAGGCTACCTTAGTTTGCCACCTTTAACTTGTTCAGTGTTGCCACCTAGTGGAGAGAAGAGATAGTCTATATTGATATCTGAATTTACCAGGCAAAAACAAGTTCGGCCAATTGATTTGCTACCTAGGTCAATTTACTTCAGTCCTGTGGACATTTACGGTCCGTGTAGACATAACGGGGGAAAATTGCCCCCCCCTGAAAAAAAATTCAGGAGCCGCCACTGCTCACTTCTGAAACTTCAGAAATACTTAATCCACCTCAAAAACCTAATGCACTCACATCATAGCATAATAACAAATGTAAACTCACATCATAGCATAATAAAAAATGCACTGCCCGAGTAAGTAATAGTATAAAACAGTGACAGCGACTCACGGTAGTTTGTGACAAAAAAAAGCATTTAATTAATCACATGTGGTTATACTTCCAAGGATAAAAAGATATCTTTACATTTACAAAAAGAACATTCAAAGCTGATTATCATGTCAAAGTCAATATATGTTAGCACAGAAGACTGAAATTTCATTTGACTAGGCTCCAATGTGCAGTTAAAATAAAACTAAACATACTGATGTAAACATCTACAATTAAAACACACACATCAGCTTGTCATCAAAGTCAGTACTTTGATTTCCTGTAAATCATAATGTGAGTGTTGGGCTGGGCTTGTGTAAGTCTTCATACCCCTTGTCTGTGGTAAGATGGCCGCCCTGTGCGGACGTTCTGGAATACGCGATGAGGAATCTAGTCTAGCGCTATGGTTCTGACAGTCTTCTTCACAGACATGCAATTAAAATCAATGTGTAATTACTAGACTGCCACCTGCTGTACTGGAGAGGGCGGGGACGTGAATTCATGGCGCGACTTCCTGCTGTAAACTCCTGTCAGAGGCGCGTCATGAATTCTGGACCTACCGACTTTTATATAATGTGAAAATACGGGATATTTTCGGGAAAATTAAAAAACGGGAAGACAGCGGGAAATAAGTCAAAATAAGGGATTTCCCGGGAACAACGGGAGGGTTGACAGGTATGGACTAGCCCGTTGTTTCACGGTGTTATACGTGTGATGATATGTTTCACGCACGTAGCACATTATTCGACCAAATCAACACAGCTATTCCCATGAGTCGCCGTTTCTTTTGGTGCAAGTTAGAACGGTGCTTTTGATTGGCTCACTGTTAACTGCCGTCCGATGAAACTTCAGCTTTTATAATAAGCCTTATTTCGCTTCCCTCCCTTGTGACAGATCCACGTGTTTTGCTTCTGGTTACTGATCAAAATATGTCAAAATGAAGTTTTTATCGGAAGGCTCCAATACAAAAGAATTAGAAAAGACGTCGAGAAATAAATGGAGATGGGAATGGTTAAGCGCATCGGCGTCGCCAGGGGTATTTTACTGGGGCACGTGCCCCAGTATAGATCTGTAGTGCCCCAGTAAAAAAAATCCAGTGACGAAACGCTCTGAATTTTAAACTTGGGAATAGCTGCAATTTAATTAATTCATAACGTGGGGTAGGCTAACCGATGCGCGAAGAAGACCATCTACAATGCTTTTACATTGGTAGTTTTGGCTGGCCTCGCGCACACTAAGCAATGTGAAAAAAGTGTGCGCGTGACATGAGTAACATCTTGGTTGCTATGGGGACCGCAGACTCCAGCAGCCCTCAGATGCAATGAAATTCAGAGCAGGGGAAACCATCTCTCCGTGTTTTTCAACTGTTTACAGGTTAGTAGACAGTAATTCCACTGTCATTTTTGTAACACACACACACACACAGTGGTGCTTTTAGAGGCTTTTGGATTGTGTTTAGAGATGTTCAATGCTGAAAATGCGTGTGCTTACAAAGATATGTTTGGTGATTTAAAAGGTATCAAGTGTGAATACTGTTGGCCATTAAGTACTCTTGGTTGAGTTTAAAAACTCGGCGGTGTTGTATTGTATGTTAATATGTTCTTTTACAATATTACCAACAGTATAAGTATT
This sequence comes from Neoarius graeffei, assembly GCF_027579695.1. Classification (NCBI taxonomy): domain Eukaryota; kingdom Metazoa; phylum Chordata; class Actinopteri; order Siluriformes; family Ariidae; genus Neoarius; species Neoarius graeffei. The sequence continues at coordinate 58,135,286 of NC_083574.1, forward strand.
ACATTGCTATTATCACAAATGTTGCAAATATTCATACTGTTATTATTAAATGATTGACCTGGATTCAGTGTCCTCGTAATCATTTTGAGTTTTACAGCTCTAGTGACTAGTTTTAAGCAGGCCGTTTCTAAATATAAATATCAATATATAAATATATATTACATAAAATATAATATCTCATCTCATCTCATTATCTCAAGCCGCTTTATCCTTCTACAGGGTCGCAGGCAAGCTGGAGCCTATCCCAGCTGACTACGGGCGAAAGGCGGGGTACACCCTGGACAAGTCGCCAGGTCATCACAGGGCTGACACATAGACACAGACAACCATTCACACCCACATTCACACCTACGGTCAATTTAGAGTCACCAGTTAACCTAACCTGCATGTCTTTGGACTGTGGGGGAAACCGGAGCACCCGGAGGAAACCCACGCGGACACGGGGAGAACATGCAAACTCCGCACAGAAAGGCCCTCGCCGGCCCCAGGGCTCGAACCCAGGACCTTCTTGCTGTGAGGCGACAGCGCTAACCACTACACCACCGTGCCGCCCAAAATATAATATATATTACATAAAATGTAATATATATTATATAAAAAATATAAATATAAATATAAATATAGTGCAAAATTTTTAGCTCGCGCGCTTCGCGCGCTCGCATACATTTCCTGTGCCCCTTTTGTGCCCCAGTATGGTCTTGGGTCTAGTGATGCCCCTGGTTAAGCGAGTGTGACAAAAACGGTGACAAATGGGGAATATGGCTGAGAAAACCGAATGTCCCAGGAGTTGCGTATTGTGACTGCTGTTCAAAGACTATCAAGTCCGGCTCCAGCGGGAAGAAGGGACTTAAAAGTCACACCGATGAGACTAATCACTTTTCTGATTTTTGTGCTATGTAGTAAAAAGTGAATTCAAAACATTTATTGGTGATTTAAATTGTCATCTGATATTGTGTGATGTGCAAATTCAATGTGCTTTCTTCCAGAATTGAAATTATTCATCACAAGTATCTGCTTTTATAAACATTTTTTTTTTACATTTGATTACCTTTCAATTATTAAATAAAAGTAAGGTAGGTCTTGAAATAAGTTTGTTAGCTTTTTTTTTAATCATCTTTTCTAATGTGGTTGTTAGGTTGAAAACTCATTTGTAGTCAGTAATGGATTATAAAATATAGGTATTTTTGTATATGGAAAAAGCTGAATCTTATTTGCTAAAATCCAGGAGTTTCTGAGGACATCAAGACATGTGGCCCCTTATTTTAACTCAAGCTGTGTATATATTGTAAAAAAGGTATCACAGCAAAAGCATATTAAAAATGGTTGTTTCAAAATTTAAATTAGTAGTTGCTAGATGTTTTGAAATATCAAGCCTTGTACTTGAAATATTATTTCAGATGAATTGAATTAAACATTTGATGTGAATATGCAAATCATCTCATCTCATTATCTCTAGCCGCTTTATCCTTCTACAGGGTCGCAGGCAAGCAGGAGCCTATCCCAGCTGACTACGGGCGAAAGGCGGGGTACACCCTGGACAAGTCGCCAGGTCATCACAGGGCTGACACATAGACACAGACAACCATTCACACCCACATTCACACCTACGGTCAATTTAGAGTCACCAGTTAACCTAACCTGCATGTCTTTGGACTGTGTGGGGAAACCGGAGCACCCGGAGGAAACCCACGCGGACACGGGGAGAACATGCAAACTCCACACAGAAAGGCCCTCGCTGGCCCCGGGGCTCGAACCCAGGACCTTCTTGCTGTGAGGCGACAGCGCTAACCACTACACCACCGTGCCGCCCCTATGCAAATCATATAACTATTAATATTATAAATGTTTGCATGAGATTGCATGAGACAACCATTTTAACTTCTCATTCTCATCTCATTATCTCTAGCCGCTTTATCCTTCTACAGGGTCGCAGGCAAGCTGGAGCCTATCCCAGCTGACTACGGGCGAAAGGCAGGGTACACCCTGGACAAGTCGCCAGGTCATCACAGGGCTGACACATAGACACAGACAACCATTCACACTCACATTCACACCTACGGTCAATTTAGAGTCACCAGTTAACCTAACCTGCATGTCTTTGGACTGTGGGGGAAACCGGAGCACCCGGAGGAAACCCACGCGGACACGGGGAGAACATGCAAACTCCGCACAGAAAGGCCCTCGCCGGCCCCAGGGCTCGAACCCAGGACCTTCTTGCTGTGAGGCGACAGCGCTAACCACTACACCACCGTGCCGCCACCATTTTAACTTGTAATTTAAATTTTTTTTCGAGCCCTAAGGGGGGCTCACCCCCCTTTGTAACACCCCCCCCCGCATGGCTGCGCCATGCACATCTGACTTTGTCAGACTTTTCAGGTTTTTGAAAATTTTATACTTGCACCCATGTATGTTCCTCCAGAAAGTGATAGAAAACTTCTCACTCTGCTCTTTGACAAGAGTTTATTGCTTTAAGTGAAGGGATATTAGTCTGTGCTGGAGACTGGAACACAACTTTGAATTACTCACTAGACGACTAGCAAAAAACATCGCATATGTCAAAAAATCTCAATATCTTAATCAAAGAGACTGGTATGTTTGTCTGGAGGAATCTCCATCCTCTTGAGAAGGACTTCACACATTATTCGGCTACTCATCAGATACACTCACGAATAGATTATTTTCTGATGAATATCTCAGACAGACAACTCTAAATTGACGGTAGGTGTGAATGTGAGTGTGAATGGTTATCTGTGTTTATGTGTCAGCCCTGTGATGACCTGGCAACTTGTCCAGGGTGTACCCCGCCTTTCACCTGTAGTCAGCTGGGATAGGCTCCAGCTTGCCTGCGACCCTGTAGAACAGGATAAAGCAGCTAGAGATAATGAGATGAGATATCTCAGACAGACATAAGGTGAAAGAATGCTCTATAGGAACAGCAGATGTATTGGATCATAACGCAATCTATTTAACTATACACTTAAATGACAGACGTAAAAACACATTATGGAGAACGAATATCGGAATCCTAAATAACCAAACAACCGTGAATGAAATAAAAAGAGACATTGAAGATTGTATTGAAGATGATAAGAATGGTGAAATAGAACCAACAATAATTTGGGATACAGTTAAAGGAATTATGAGAGGGGAATCTGATCTCAAGGACAGCTCACATTAATAAGATGAGGAGAATAAGATATGATAAATTAGAGGAGGAATTAAGAAAATTAGAGAAACAAAAAGAAAGATATAAGATTAACAGACCAGTTAAAAGAAGTTAGAAAACAAATAGATGCAATGGTGGCTGATGACTTGGAAAATAAATTGAGATTTACTGTATAAAACAGACTTATTATGAATCAGGCCCAAAAGCAACAAAGGCATTAGCAAGACGCCTTAGAACTCAGCAAATTAAAAACTCTATATTTAAGATTATAGACCCATTAAGTAATGTAGTAGTACTGGAACCTCAGGGAATAGAAAACCGCTTCAAGGAATATTATAGGACATTATACTCACAACCAGACCTAATAAACGAGGAATAAATTGATAAATATTTGTCATCACTGGATCTTCCCTACATAGAAGTACAAAACAAATCATTATCCGCCCCAATCACAAAAAAGGAATTAGATAGCGCTATCGATAATTTGAAAAACAGTAAGTGCCCAGGGAGTGATGGATTCCCAAATGAGTGGTGTAAGGTTTTTAGAGAGGACCTCTCACCCACTTTGCTGGAATCTCTGAATTGAACTCTAAAATATGCTAGAATACCCCCGTCATGGAAAGAAGCAGTGATATCAGTGATACCAAAAGAAGGCAAAAAAAAGTTATGCGAATCTTATCTGCCAATCTCTATATTGAATATAGACTATAAATTATTCACTTCCATAATTTCTAAAAGACTGGAAAATCTTCTTCCAGACCTAATAAATGAAGATCAAACTGGATTTATTAAAGGCCGACAAACACAGGACAATATTAGATGTACACTACACATTATAGAACAAGTTAAAAAACATGAGTGCAGCCTTGATCAGCCTTGACACCGAGAAGGCATTTGATAGAGTCAGCTAGCCTTTCCTCTATAAAGTGCTGGAAAGATTAGGCTTTAATAACCAATTCATCAGTTGCATAAAAGCTTTTATATAGTGACCCAACTGCCAGGTTGAGGTTAAATGGCTCTCTGACAGGCAGTTTCAAACTTTACAGAGGCACACGACAGGGCTCCCTCTTCATATTATTCATTGAACCATTAGCCCAAGATATTAGACAAAATCATGAACTGGAAGGGATTACCATATCAACAGAGGAACATAGATAGGACTATTTGCAGATGATGTCATCACTTACTTAAAAACCCAAACTTAACATTCCCTAAACTTTTGACTACTTTGGAAAGTTTTGGACAGATGTCAGGGTACAAACTGAACATCACAAAAATACAGGTACTCTGTTTAAATTACACACCAAAAAGCAAAATCAGGAGTAAATATAAACTAAAGTGGGACACAAAATGTATAAAATATTTAGGTGTAATAATCATACAGAACTCAAACGATTTGTATGAGACTAATTATGGTACTTTAAATAATATAATTCAGAAAGATATAATACAATGGTCAACATTTAATATTGGATTTCAGTTAGAGCTGATAAAGATGAATGTATTGCCCAGACTACCATATATCTTTCTCTCACTTCCTGTTAAAATCCCAGAATCCCAGTTTACATCATGGGACAAGCTGATATCCAGACTCGTCTGGGCAGGTGCAAAGCCAAGGGTAAAATTCAAAACTCTTTAGCTAGATAAAGAACAAGGAGGCCTAGCCCTGCAAAACCTAAAACAATATTATTATGCATCTCAATTGAGATACATTGTCTACTGGTGTTCCCCAACATAACAAGCAAAGTGGAAATATATTGAATTGAATGTAAGTAGATTGCAACCCCCTGCTAAGCTAGGGGGAAAAGAATATATAGACCATGAGGAAAACAATACTATTATAGGAGACACTTTGAAAACCATGGTTTGAGATTGTCAAGAAAAACAATATGGAGGGTGACAGCAAACTACTAATATGGCCCTCTCAAAACACCCAAGTTTGGTCCTGCAGTCAGATGCCACTTTTATAAAGTGGAGAGAAAGGGGAATAACAGCTGTTTGCACACTAACTGAAGAGAAAACCTTTAAAAGTTTCGAAAAACTCAAAAAAGAATTTGACTCAGAAAACAAAGATTTCTACCGCTATCTACAGCTACGACACTTTTACGACAAAGAAGTCAATAAGTACCTATCAGCAGATGTTAATGAGATAATCGTAATTCTAACAGATGCTTATAAACAAACTCCTCCAAAGATTGTATCTAAACTTTATAGAGGTTTCCAAAAATGTAATGGAATTAATTCATTAGATGTTAAAGTGGGAACAAGAATTCAATATCACAATGTGTCTGAGAGTGACTGGCATTCATGAATGAAGAATGTTGTCACACACAACATTCTTCAACCAATTCTAAAGGATGGCAGGAATTTGGCTGGAAGAATCTTATACGCTTCTTTATTACTCCACATATAAAAGGTAAACAGTCACAATTACAACAGAAATGTTGGAGGGATTGTGGACATATGGATGCTGGTCACTCACATTTCTTTTGGTCCTGTGCAAAAATAGAACTGTTTTGGAAAAATGTCATTCAAATAATGGAGGAAATATTAAACCAAAAAGTACTGATGGACCCCCGGATTGTGTACCTTGGGCTAATACCTTTGGGGGCAATAGAAAAGAAAGACACTTACCTCTTTAAAATATTGATACTCGCTATTAAAAAAGCCATGACAAGGAACTGGCTGAAATGCGACACACACACACACACACACACACACACACACACACACACACACCCCCACACACACACACCCCAAGACTAAGACAATGGCTGGACATTGTTGAGGAAATATACACCATGGAAAAACTGACTTTTTGCCTAAGGGTCAGAGAAGGGGACTTCGAACAAAAATGGCAGAAATGGACTGCGTTCAAGGACAAATCCCAGCCCCGACTGACTTGAATGGAAAAAGAATATAAATATGAATCATCTTCCCCAATTTGTTATTAGGGCCCGAGCACCGTGCAGTGTGAAGACCCTATTGTTTTCCGAAGGAAAACAATAGGGGGCGGCACGGTGGTGTAGTGGTTAGTGCTGTCACCTCACAGCAAGAAGGTCCTGGGTTCGAGCCCCGGGGCCGGCGAGGGCCTTTCTGTGTGGAGTTTGCATGTTCTCCCCGTGTCCGCGTGGGTTTCCTCTGGGTGCTCCGGTTTCCCCCACAGTCCAAAGACATGCAGGTTAGGTTAACTGGTGACTCTAAATTGACCGTAGGTGTGAATGTGAATGGTTGTCTGTGTCTATGTGTCAGCCCTGTGATGACCTGGCGACTTGTCCAGGGTGTACCCTGCCTTTCGCCCGTAGTCAGCTGGGATAGGCTCCAGCTTGCCTGCGACCCTGTAGAAGGATAAAGCGGCTCGAACCCAGGACCTTCTTGCTGTGAGGCGACAGCGCTAACCACTACACCACCGTGCCGCCCTTTTCGAAGGATTATTATTTTTTTTCTGTCACGTTTGGCCTTATTTGAGGCATTTCCCATGGATGAAAACTCATGAAATTTGATATACACATCAGTCATTGTCACTGCTACTCAGCAACAGACTTCATAGCGCCCCTTTTCCATTTCCCATTGAAATGAATGGGTAGAACTTTGGAATGATGTCATAAGGCCATTTGGAGTGAAATTACACATGGTCATTTTTAACGTACTCCTCCTAGACGGTTCATCAAATTCATGTCAAACTTGGCAAACACGATGCCAAGATATTGCTGAAGTTGAATTGCTAAGGGATTTTTGATATGTTGTAATATGTTGAAATATTATAACATATAATATGCCAAGATATTGCTGAATGTTGAACTTGATATCTTGAATATGATTCTGATTCTGATACTCTTTAGCTGTTATGGGCCTGTCTGGTATAGCGCCACCAACTGGCCAAGGAAAGAATAGGGTTTTGAATGTGTCTGTTTTGACACATGATGAATTTTAACATGCTCCTCCTAGACGGTTCATGAGATTCATGTGAAATTTGTTATACGTGATGCCAAGATGTCACTGATATTAAATTGCAAAGGGATTTTTGATATCTTGTAATATGTTGAAATGGCCTTGCCACATAAACAGGAAACGTGTCAGAAAGCCACAGTGCATTGACTGTATGGTCGGACACTTCTTACTTCAATAGATATTATGATTATTATGATAACCTGATGCCCAATGGGCCTGCCTGTTATAGTGCCACCACCTGGCCAAGCAGGAAATGTGCCAGAAATTGGCAATGCCTTAACTGATTGATCTGACACTTTACAAAATATTGTGTATTATGATTGTGATGATATTCACATATGTAATTCAGATGCCTATCACAGCGCCACCATCTGGCCAAGCAGGAAATGGGGAAAAATGTTCAATTCATTGATGGATTGATCTGAAACTTTACAAAATATTGGATATCATGAGTCTGATGATATATACAATTCTGTGCACACTCATACACACACAGTCATATGCATATGTATGCATACACACACTCACAAGTATGCACTCACATGCACATGCAACATCTATGAGCACACTCTCTTTCACACACTCTCTCTCCCTCTGACAAACAGACACACACACACACACACACACACACACACACACACACACACACACACACATAATAATAGCGGAGCTCCAGCGGAGCACGATATCTAAGAAAAAATGGTAAACCCATCAAGTCGATTTTTTGTGGTTTGTCCGTGTGTGTACCACCAGTCATACACACCGCCTAGTGGCCAGTGCTAGCCAGTAAAGAAATAAAACAAAAGAGACTGGCTAGGATATAAGAAAATTCTACAACCCAGAAACAGATGGGAGCTCCGCTTTTAGGCAGTGCCTAAATCTATATATTAGTGACCTGCCATCATTGTGCATTTTGTTGCAGACATATGAAAACTCTGCATGTACACACACACACACACACACACACACACTGCAGACACAGGAAAGCTAAGATGACTTAAGATTACAGCGTGAGACAGAGATAAGGAGGAGACACATGTATAGTTTTGTACATATATAAATGTACATTTTCACACCACAGAAACACACACACACACACACACACACACACACACACACACACACACACACAGTCTTTGTCTGTCTATCTCTCATCACTCAAGCAGTCATGGCATTTGCAACATGCACATCACCTTTGAACATTTGATGAATATATGACATGTGACTGTTTTGTTGGGTGGCGGAACCACACGTGCAAGGGCCCGTCAAGGCCGCTAGCGGCTTTAATTATTATTATTATTATTATCATTATTTTTCTGTCGCGTTTGGCCTTATGTGAGGCATTTCCCATGCACGAAAACTCATGAAATTTGATACACACATCAGTCATTGTAACCGCTACTCAGCCACAGACGTTTGGCCCCAGGCATGGCCCAGGGACTTCATAGCGCCCCTTTTTCCATTTCCCATTGAAATGAATGGGTAGAACTTTGGAGTGATGATGTCATAAGGCCATTTGGAGTGAAATTACACATGGTCATTTTTAACGTACTCCTCCTAGACGGTTCATCAAATTCATGTCAAACTTGGCAAACATGATGCCAAGATATTGCTGAAGTTGAATTGCTAAGGGATTTTTGATATGTTGTAATATGTTGAAATATTATAACATATAATATGCCAAGATATTGCTGAATGTTGAACTCAATATCTTGTAATATGATTCTGATAAAGTGTTACAATTATGTGCACACTCATACTGAGTCCAGTCCTTATTTTACACATACACATGATCAAATACACACACAAACACAAGTACATACATACATACCGTACATACAGAAGTACAAATATAAACCTAAGCAAAAAAGTTAGAAAGTTGAACCTTAAATATATTGTTAAATGGAAAATGTACACACAATAGCTTCATGTGTACTAAAGTACACTGGCATAACCTTTGCTTTTACACAGTACATGCATGTTCTTTTCACATATACATGGTCTATTAATGTACCTGCTTCAGTGGTAGGTACTGAAACAATCTGTGTGAAGTCTTTGGCTGCTATAAAGTCAATAAGGCACTGAGTTTTTAAAGCATCTTCATTAAAATCTTCATTAAAAGATTTTGTTGTGGCTCAGCTGGCTAAGGCGCCATACCATAAATCGAGGGACCCGGGTTCAATTCCGACCCGAGGTCATTTCCCGATCCCTCCCCATCTCTCTCTCCCACTCATTTCCTGTCTCTACACTGTCCTATCCAATAAAGGTGAAAAAAAAGCCCAAAAAAATCTTAAAAAAAAAAAGTAATATGCCAAGCAAACTTAAAGTATAACAAGTAAACTAGTGAAATAACCAATGTTTATAACAGTATACTTAAGGTATACAATAATAAACTAAAAATAGGGACTCGAAGTATAATGGCAGTACAATGGCAGTATATCGATAAGTATACTTTAAGCATACGAGAGGGATATACCAAGTAGGCTACATTGATAGTATATAGAGGAGTGTATTTGTTGTATACTTTAAAGTGTACTTTTGCAAACTTAAAATGAACTTTAAAGTATACTTTTATAAACTTGAAATGTTCCAATTTAGTCCGAAAAAGTATTACATTTGTATACCTTCTAGTACACTGAAAGTACATGGTCTGTAGTATACTTGCTATACTTATACTGAAGCATACTTAATAAAATGAACTTTAAGTATACTACTTTTTTAGGGTGACCAGATTTCCCTAGTCTGAAACCGGGACACTTTTGCGCGTGACCATGCTCGTGCACGCACACCTTTTTTTTTACGTAAACGTGACACTCAGAGAGGTGCTCTTATCATTTTGTTGAAGCTCACATATATCAACATCTCACATGAAATAAAACAAACAGGCATTTTGTTATCTAGTAGCATAGTGGTATACAGATCAGTTAAATTATGGTCAGACAGCAGATTTTGTAATGGCTGAGAATAGGCCAGGCTATGTCCATAGGCCAAATTTAAACTGATTTATTTCACCTGTTTGTGAGAACACCAAGAAGAATGCATATGCACATGTAGGCTATATCTCTAAAATTGTATGCACTATAGCATGAACTTAAAAAGTAGATATGTGACCTCAACATAGCCTAGGTCAGAATCAATCTTACTAACCATTCCCCACAACTGAATGAATAAAGCAAGAAGATGTGTACAAAAGTGAACACTTTAATGGAAGGTGCAACAAGCTATTCAACACAGCAATATGGCCAAACTGTCAGAATGGTATGTTAAACAGAAACAAAAAAGAGACAAGTGATTTGAGAATATACACTCAAACAAAACAGCAATAAAGGAGGAGAGGGGCGACAGCCCGAGGAAAGCCCCCACAGGAGCGCACAGCATTTGCAACATAGGCTACCCAACTCAGTACAAGAACAAAGCACAGGAACAAAGCTAAGGCGACTGTCAATCCACCCACCCTAAACAAAATGCATTAGCCTACGTATATTTACAAGAAGAGTGAATCTTTTCCAGTTTTAATGTGATCCTGTATATCAGCATTACCACTGTGGGCTACGGAGAAGGAACACTTACAGTATGTGCAGTAGGCTTCGTGCGCATTGTTCTGCACCTCTCGGAGGAAGGGGCAGGTGCCCTGTAAATCTTTGGAAAAGGTACATTTTCTTTTCGGCATAATTGCTGCGGCATTACTGCTGCCAGCTGCTAGACAAAGAACATTCGCGCCAGTTAATGTTTATTTTATTGTTGCATGGCAACATGTTCTGTTGTCTGGAATAATGTGGCTAAATAAACACCCATGCCACAGGGCCAGGGGGCAGTAACCAGGAAAGTTTGCGATTCCTGTCAATTCATCAAATAGTAAATGCAGACATTTCTCTGCTAATGATTCCCACGCTGCTCAGTCGCAAACATCGCGAGTGGCGAAAACCGGGACATATCCGTGTCCTGACAGACTTTTGTCAGGACTTGGGACACACAACCCCAAATCGGGACTGTCCTGGTAAAACCGGGAAGTCTGGTCACCCTATACTTTTTGCTAAGGGTTACTACTGCTGCTAATACTACTACCATTGTCATGGTTAGATATGGCCTTTGGGTCTCCTGTGTTTTCACTGCTTATCTTGCTAGCGAGGGTGTAAAGGTTTCTATGCCACAGCTAAGTACCTTTAGCACCGAATTGGCTACAGATAAGTTGGAAAGGATCACAGACTACCGTGTTTTATTGACTAACGCTTGGCAATTGTAGTGAAGTGTTTGTTTAGTTGTTTTTTTGCCAGTCATTTATTCTACTTTGAGTTGGTTGAGCAAGTCATGTTTGCTGATTGGCATCTATTGTCTACTAGAGCTGGAATGCTATTCAGCTACTTGGACTGGAATGCCAGTATCATTACATGCAATACTCCTCAGTATTTGGCACTATGAAAGATCAAGTGTTGCAGTAGTCCGTGCACATACTATGCAAACACCACCGCCTCTTTCCATTGTCAGCTGGTGAGTGATATTGTGTTCAAGTTTAATCCCAGACTTATGAATATGTTGTCAAGGGGATGCAAAGGAACGATATCTTCAGTGTTGGTTCTATGCATTCTTCTTGGATCCCCGTTTATATGATTAACAGACTGTGTGTTAATAATAGCCATTGTTCAAGGTGTCTGGTCTACACAAAGCATCACTATTTGAATTTGATTAATATTCCTTTAGATGGGGCGGCACAATGGTGTACTGGTTAGCGCTGTCGCCTCACAGCAAGAAGGTCCTGGGTTCGAGCCCCGTGGCCGGCGAGGGCCTTTCTGTGTGGAGTTTGTATGTTCTCCCCGTGTCACCTTGGGTTTGCTCTGGGTGCTCCGGTTTCCCCCACAGTCCAAAGACATGCAGGTTAGGTTAACTGGTGACTCTAAATTGACCCTTGGTGTGAATGTGAATGGTTGTCTGTGTCTATGTGTCAGCCCTGTGATGACCTGGCGACTTGTCCAGGGTGTACCCCGCCTTTCGCCTGTAGTCAGCTGGGATAGGCTCCAGCTTGCCTGCAACCCTGTAGAACAGGATAAAGCGGCTACAGATAATGAAATGAGACAATACACATATTGATTTTGATCCATATTGTTTTATATAATAGTGTTTTTATTTCAATAAGTATGAAAATAAGCATCAGGTGTTTTAATTAACCAGAGCTCAGATTGCAGGAAATAGGGTGTGTAAGGTCTCATTTTGAAAAAAACTTCCCAGGGGGTGTCCCCCCGGCCCCCCTTATTACTTCAGGCGCCTTCGGCACCCTCAGGACATTTTACAGATTTTCTGCTTTTTTCATCAGGACCCACTCTCATCCCTGAAATATAATGAAGCACCATTATCAGCAGCGGGACCGGGAGCCGGGTCTCAGCGGAGAAACACGATTGTTGATGTTAACTCTAAATTAACTAACAAGTGTTAGCTAATGTTAGCTAAAATGCAATACATACACGTGCATCACCCAAGTTACTTGAAAACAAACATAAATCAATTTGACAAACTCTCTTTTTCAATGATTTGGTTTCCATCAGCGGCGATTTGTAGCTGCAGAAAACGGTCGTCTTCTTCATCTATGGTTTTCTGCTCATGGTGATATTTGAATACATTCCATTTCCAGTGGAGGCCAAACTCGATTACATTAAATTGGTAGGGTTTTTTTTTTATTCAATCAATATCAGTCAACGTAAGAGAAACTAGTACATTCAGTATAAACAGCTTAAGCCTACTTGAATCACAAAAGGAATATAAATGAATTGTGTTGCATCTATGAACTTCATTTTTGTAAATTCAAAGACCTGGTATTTACCTTTTTTTTCAGTGCAGATTCACAAAAAGAAGTGAAAAGGACTCAAACTGATAGAAAGAAAAGTTGTGAAAAAGGGAGACAGATGATGTGAGGCACCCACAGAGAAGAAGCTGTGGGTGCCTCACATAATCTTTAACTATTTTAATATTTACATATGAAGCTGGATGTTCAAGTTCAAGTTCGTTTGTTTGTATAGCGCTTTTAACAAGAGATATTGTCTCAAAGCAGCTTTACAGAATCTGAATGACCCAAGACATGAGCCAATTTTATTCCTAATCTATCCCCAATGAGCAGCCTGTGGTGATAGTGGCAAGGAAAAACTCCCTCAGACAATACGAGGAAGAAACCTCGAGAGGAACCAGATTCAAAAGGGAACCCATCCTCATTTGGGCAAAAACAGAACATGACGTCAGTTTCTTTGATGTTATAACTCTTCATTGATGGAAACTTGAGTGCAAAACTGTTCATGACAACTGCAGTTTTAAAGTTAGCTAGTCCACTGTAGTCCTTAGCCATAAAAGCATTACTGTAAGTGTCCAGAGCGTCTTCCAAATGTGACTTTCAACTGTCCATATGAGGCCGTCCTCCACAGGAGCGATGTGATGAGACTCCAACCAGACATAGGGCATCAGGATGGATCAGGCAGGTCCGAGGAGCAGAAGAGGTCAGCATCTCAATCTCAGGATTAACATGTAACTCAGAGGGAACACATACACATAGACACACACACACACACACACGTATATATACACATAAACACACATATATATAATTTTTTTTTTTTGGGGGGGACACAGGTTGTTAGGTATACCTAATGTCATCTGAATAAGTGGGAACAGTATACATGATGTTCTCTCTTTGCCTTGTTTTTTTTCTGTTTCTCTCTCAGTCTACGTCTGTAGCTACTTTTGTATTGTCCCTCCACTGTGTGGTTACAACACATTTGTGCCATATTTCTCAGCCTTAGCAGTCGTGTGTGTGTGTGTGTGTGTGTGTGTGTGTGTGTGTGTGTGTGTGTGTGTGTGTGTGGTGGCAGTGCACTGTGTGCACTGTCTTTAATCACATTTCAGAATGAATTATGTAAAAGTGGAATGTGTGCTGGTGCCCCGTGCTACTTGTGCTCCAATTCCACAGCACATTTCTTAAGAAATAATGAACTACAAGAGCCCAAAGGCAAAGAGGGTAGGAAAACGGTCAAGAAAGCACAATAAAAAGATAAGAGTAGAAGAATAGTAGGAGTAGAGGGGGCAGTGTACAGTTTGGTGGAGGATAAAAGAGAACAATGTTGACAAGCAAGGAATAATAGGGAGAAAAGGATGCAAGAGGAATAAGAGAAAAAGTTTGAAGATAAATGGAGAAAGGAGAATTGCAATCTTTGGTTATATGTCTCTGCTACTCTTAATTTATCATTAATTTATTCATACATTCATCTTTATCCGTTTTAATCCGGTTAATCCAGAGCCTGGAAACACTGGGCAAAAGGCAGGGGTACACCCTGTATGGGACACCAGACCATCACCAGCTATCACACATACATAAACATTGCAATTAATTTACAGTACTCGGTGCATGTATTGGTATGTGTTGGAAACCCCTGCAGACATGAGGAAAACATTTGAAGTTCCACACATACAGTAACCTGAGCAGAGGGTTGGACCCCAGACCCTGGAGTTGTGAGAACAATGCTAGTATTGTTATAGAAATTCTGGTTCTGATTCTGATTCTGATATGCACATGAAATGTCTCAGACTACTGAGGAGAGATTAACAAACACGTATAAGATATAGCTACCTTGCATTCTGGAGCTTTTAAACATGAGTGAGACCACACACCACAAGGTAAAGCACTAGTAAAACCTGACTTGTAAACTAACTGTTTTAACCATTCTAATGTCTTCCTGTTGTGAGACTTGGTTGTAATTATACTGTTATTCTTAATAATGGACAGAAATAATTTGGCTGTACTGGAGTTTTTGAATGGGATATTGACTGAGTGTGGTATTTATGAAGGACAAATGTATTCAGGTTGCATGCATACATCATATTACTGAGTACCACTCTGTCTTTCTAGTCCTTTTTTCCCCTCACTTAGTAAGTAATTGATGTCAAAGTCATATCCAGGAGAAGCATGTAGGAAAATTGAGGTCTTGGAAAAATTACCTTTTATTGTTCACATGTCAGTGCTCAGGGGCTTTCTGTTTTGTTTCCAGTTTTCTGCTGTAGATGTGGACCAGCCTTTTTTCCAGCCTTACCCATCTGAGATTGTGTTCCAGAACTACCAGCCCTCTGAGACGTATAAAGTATCACTGGTGTTGCGCAATAATGACAAGGTGACTTCAACAAGAGCTCAGCTTTCTGTTGGCCCTTTCTAATTGCATGGTACTGGCTTCATTCGACTTCACTCGACTCTACTCACTTTTAGTATCAGTAGTTTGTTTTCTACTATGGCTGGTCATTGTAGCGATGCTGTATGAAACTGCTGTGATGTCACCTTTAACGTGACCCATACAAGAACATCTTTATTGTTAATACTACTACCTGCGCACGTTTGTGTGTGTGCCCGTGAAATGGTATTATGTCAAGCCTAAGTTGCCACAATTCATGATGTTTTAAAGTACAACCCGGATTCCAAAAAAAGTTGGGACAAAGTACAAATTGTAAATAAAAACAGAATGCAATGATGTGGAAGTTTCAAAATTCCATATTTTATTCAGAATAGAACATAGATGACATATCAAATGTTTAAACTGAGAAAATGTATCATTTAAAGAGAAATATTAGGTGATTTTAAATTTCCTGAAAACAACACATCTCAAAAAAGTTGGGACAAGGCCATGTTTACCCCTGTGAGACATCCCCTTTTCTCTTTACAACAGTCTGTAAACGTCTGGGGACTGAGGAGACTAGTTGCTCAAGTTTAGGGATAGGAATGTTAACCCATTCTTGTCTAATGTAGGATTCTAGTTGCTCAACTGTCTTAGGTCTTTTTTGTCGTATCTTCCGTTTTATGATGCGCCAAATGTTTTCTATGGGTGAAAGATCTGGACTGCAGGCTGGCCAGTTCAGTGCCCGGACCCTTCTACTACACAGCCATGATGCTGTAATTGATGCAGTATGTGGTTTGGCATTGTCATGTTGGAAAATGCAAGGTCTTCCCTGAAAGAGATGTCGTCTGGATGGGAGCATATGTTGCTCTAGAACCTGGATATACCTTTCAGCATTGATGGTGTCTTTCCAGATGTGTAAGCTGCCCATGCCACACGCACTAATGCAACCCCATACCATCAGAGATGCAGGCTTCTAAACTGAGCGCTGATAACAACTTGGGTCGTCCTCCTCCTCTTTAGTCCGAATGACACGGCGTCCCTGATTTCCATAAAGAACTTCAAATTTTGATTCGTCTGACCACAGAACAGTTTTCCACTTTGCCACAGTCCATTTTAAATGAGCCTTGGCCCAGAGAAGATGTCTGCGCTTCTGAATCATGTTTAGATACAGCTTCTTCTTTGAACTATAGAGTTTTAGCTGGCAATGGCAGATGGCACAGTGAATTGTGTTCACAGATAATGTTCTCTGGAAATATTCCTGAGCCCATTTTGTGATTTCCAATACAGAAGCATGCCTGTATGTGATGCAGTGCCGTCTAAGGGCCCGAAGATCACGGGCACCCAGTATGGTTTTCCGGCCTTGACCCTTACGCACAGAGATTCTTCCAGATTTTCTGAATCTTTTGATGATATTATGCACTGTAGATGATGATATGTTCAAACTCTTTGCAATTTTACACTGTCAAACTCCTTTCTGATATTGCTCCACTATTTGTCGGCGCAGAATTAGGGGGATTGGTGAGCCTCTTCCCATCTTTACTTCTGAGACCCACTGCCACTCCAAGATGCTCTTTTTATACCCAGTCATGTTAATGACCTATTGCCAGTTGACCTAATGAGTTGCAGTTTGGTCCTCCAGCTGTTCCTTTTTTGTACCTTTAACTTTTCCAGCCTCTTATTGCCCCTGTCCCAACTTTTTTGAGATGTGTTACTGTCATGAAATTTCAAATGAGCCAATATTTGTCATGAAATTTCAAAATGTCTCACTTTTGACATTTGATATGTTGTCTATGTTCTATTTTGAATACAATATCCATTTTTGATATTTGTAAATTATTGCATTCTGTTTTTATTTACAATTTGTACTTTGTCCCAACTTTTTTGGAATTGGGGTTGTAATACAGACACCTAAATAAATTCACTCTTCCCTACAACTCTGTGAAAATAAAGATAGTTATGATAATTTTCACCCACAATGCAATTGCGAATAATAAGCGTTTGATAATAAAAAAAAGTTTCAAAAAAAAAAACAAAAACACCAAAGCAGCACGATTGAGCAGGCGGGAACTGCAGCACTTTGTTGTGACATAGATTGGGGAATCTTCAGAAACTAGAAGTGCGCACACAACATCTGAAGCCAGGACTTTTAAACATTATTTTCCATCACTATCAAAGGAATAGAGACAAGTCCAGTCACATAATAACATGGCAGGTTATTTAGAAATATTATGGTATTACTGTAGTGTTCCTTTGTGGTACTTTACAATACTGAAAAGGTTTTAAATTAATACTGACACCTAAATAAATTAACTCCGTTAAAGCAGTCTGGCTGACAGGTGGCACACACTATTGTACACTTACTCCAGAGTGTTGAAAATGCTTGAAAACAATGACAAACACAGGCTTGAACAGTGGGCAGGTACTCTTAGGTAGCCGGGAAAATATTTTATTTTAGCCTTCAGGTAATAAAATAAGTAGAGTAGATCTACACTAGTACTGTTCTGGTACACTGGCTGCAGTCTAGTGACTACCTTCCACTACAGTTGTCTACACTGAGCGACATATCTCTGTGCCACACTGTGCTTTTGGGAGGTTGGTATTCAGTAGGCAATTGCTGAATTGGAACAAAAGCAATTATTTTATCTTGGCCTGAGTTATAACTTACTGACAGAAATTGCTATTATACTAACAGTTATGTTAGTAAAAGATTCTAACAACAGCTGGTATTGGTAATTATTAATGTAAACAAAAACAGGTGGTCTGTTACAATCATCCCTCCACCATGTCCACTTGTCAATTTGCTGAGATCTGAGTGGCAGTCACTCACCTCATCGTGGTTGTCAATGTGACAGTCCTGGTATGGCTCAAACCGGTAGGGCTCTATCCTGAGCCCTATGTTCTCCCTCTCCTCCACTGCCTCCTCCTCTCCAACCTCCTTTTCATCTCCATCATGCAAGACATGCGTTGTGTCCGAAATCACTCGTTACTCACTATATAGTGAGTTTGCTATTTTGTAGTGCTGTCTGAATGTATAGTGATAATTATTACACCCTATATAGTGGACTCATAGTATCCCACAATGCATCGTGGTAAGTAGTGTACAACCGATGATCACTAACCAAGCAATATATACCATCATCTATCGCAGTCACGCTGAAAGAAAAGTTGTAAAAGCTATTTCATAAGGACTGTTAAGTATTTTAGATTGAGTATAGCAGTAGTTTGTTTTTCCTTATGACAATGGGCACAAGACAAATGTATAAGTTGTGGCACGAAAATGGCAATAATGTTGTAGTGTGTTGGGGTGAATGGACGGAGGAAGAAACACATTATAAACCGACATTGAAGTACAATTAAAAATAGTAAGAGAATAGAAAATAAGCTAAAATACAATAAGACAGATAAAGTACAAGAATAAAAGTTAGAGTGCAGAGTGAGGAATTAATCAAAAGCCTCAAATTTAATTTAATTATAAAAAAATATATGCATGTATTTATTTTGAAAACCCACCAGCCGACTGATCTGGTACGTTTTAATTGTGCGACAGTAATGACGTGAATAACGGCGCGGCGGAGTAGTGTCTGAAAGTGTTTTTTTCATTTTACCAATGAGCTCACTATATATATAGGCCTCTATGTAGAATTCCCTAGATAGTGAGTAGGGAGTAGTGAATGAGTGAGTGATTTCAGACACAGCTCATAGCTCACAGCTCATGTTCTGTCATGAAAACATGTTCTGTTGGCATGCCTTCCAGGCAGGGGTTCACCGATCTACATCATTTCCAGTTTGATGTTTTATTTTGTTGAGTTTTCATCTCCACACCTTGTGATTACATCAATAATAGAAAGTTTGTGTTAAAATCTATAAAATGACACTGGGGAGACCTGTTTGTCTCAGTATCACTTTTATGTATTTTGTTAAACAAAAGAAGAAGAACAGCTTTTTTAATCACATGTACATTTAAGCATGACTGCGAGTTGGCCTAGTGGTTAGCGTGTTCGCTTCTCAACCGGGAGATCGTGAGTTCTACCCATGGTCAGGTCATACCAAAGACCATCATAAAATGGTACCTACTGTTGTCTGGCAAGGCATGCTGCAATATAGATGCTAGTGGGGAAGTCAAACTCTTATGGTGACCAGAGGACTAGCCCCCACTGTAACCCTAGCTGTATAGGCAAGAGGTCGAGGACTATTGAAATGGAGATCTGTGCTGCACCCATACACCTTAAAGAGTTGGTTAGTACTGGGACAGGAGACTGCCTGGGAAGACCAGATTCTGGCATGAGAGGGACTTTGACTTGACACTTAAGCACAGTGAAATTCCTCTCTGCATTTAATCCATCTGAAGCAGTGAAGACACATGCACACTGAGCACACACATATACCCAGAGCAGTGGGCAGTCATGCTACAGCACCCAGGGAGCAGTTGGGGGTTAGGTGCCTTGCTCAAGGGCACTTCAGCCCAAGGCTGCCACATATTAACCTAACCGCATGTCTCTGAACTGTGGGGGAAACCGGAGCACTGAGAAGAAACCCACACAGACATGGGGAGAACATGCAAACTCCAAACAGAAAGGCCCCCGTTGGCCATTGGGCTCAAACCCAGAACCTTCTTGCTGTGAGGTGACAGTGCTAACCACTACACCACCGTGCCACCCAAAAAAGATGGTGTAAAAAAGCGGTGTCCAAACTGGAACTGGTAATGAAATAAAAAGTGCCATCAGTTTACAAGCAGTAAAAAAGCAGGGCTAGTTATGCTAAAATGGTGTAATGGCTTTCAACTGGAGAATGTGGGTTTGTGTCCCCCACTTGGTATATTTTATTTGGGATGCATTTTGCTGCATGTAACACATTTAAAATTAGCCAGCCTATACCAATATTTTACCTAACCCTCTGCTGGTTAAAAAAAAAGTTATGGGTAATGTAATGAGTAATGTTATGATTGACTGAGGTTTTGTAATAAAATAAATCAAACATCATGGCATAGCAGTATTCAGACTGAAGCAGGATTCCGTCTATCTTATTAAAAGTCAGGGTCTCGAATGGTTTCTCATGAAGGCAGGAGCCTTTGGTCTGTGGCTTGCTTTAATATGCTTACTGACTACAGAGATCAAATGCAGAGTTTGTGTACACTCATTGGTTTTACCAACAGACATTTAAGCAAAATATCAGTACAAGCTAAATTTACCTGCAGCAGAATTTTCCCCAAATAAAACATGCCAAACAGGGATGCGAATGCAGGTTCTCTGATTGAAAGGCCTGTGCCTTCACTATTTCACCATTTTAACATATGTAGTGCAGTTTTTTTTTTTTTGCAACCTGTAAACTGATGGCACTTTTTATGCTTTTACCATTACATTCTTCTGATAAGGAAAGTCCAAATCCAAAAGTTTGGATGCAGTTGTTTTTTTTTTTTTTGCGCTGCTTGTTTGTTTGTTTAACAAAATGCGTTAGACACGTGACGAATTGTGGCAACTTCGGCTTGACATAACGCTATTTCACATGCACACACAAACATACATGTAAGTGGTAAAAACACATAAACAGTGAAGAACAACAAATATAATGCTATTTAAAAATGGAGAGTTTGTTCAGGACGTTCCATCTCGCACAATGATGTCACAGTGATACGATTCTCTCTGATCAATCAGTGGTCTGCAGTGTTTTTACATCACTTTTTGGTATCACCTCAGCTCACTTGGAACCTCCATGGAGCTGATACCAAAAAAAGTGCTGGGTACGAGATACAAAAGGCAAGTAGAGAAGAACTGAGTGGAACTGGTACCATGCATTGGAAAAAGGCCATACAGTGGATATAAAAAGTGTACACACCCCATTAAAATGATAGGTTTTTCTGATGTAAAAAAAAAATGAGACCACAATAAATAATTTCAAAATTTTTCCCACCTTTAATGTGACCTATAACCTGTACAATTCAACTGAAAAACAAACAAATCTGTTAGGGGAGAAAACAAAAAAAAAATACAAAATGTACAATAAGCTGGCTGCATAAGTGTGCACACCCTTAAACTAATACTTTGTTGAAGCACCTTTTGATTTACAACCCCGATTCCAAAAAAGTTGGGACAAAGTACAAATTGTAAATAAAAACGGAATGCAATAATTTACAAATCTCAAAAACTGATATTGTATTCACAATAGAACATAGACAACATATCAAATGTCGAAAGTGAGACATTTTGAAATTTCATGCCAAATATTGGCTCATTTGAAATTTCATGACAACAACACATCTCAAAAAAGTTGGGACAGGGGCAATAAGAGGCTGGAAAAGTTAAAGGTACAAAAAAGGAACAGCTGGAGGACCAAATTGCAACTCATTAGGTCAATTGGCAATAGGTCATTAACATGACTGGGTATAAAAAGAGCATCTTGGAGTGGCAGCGGCTCTCAGAAGTAAAGATGGGAAGAGGATCACCAATCCCCCTAATTCTGCGCCGACAAATAGTGGAGCAATATCAGAAAGGAGTTCGACAGTGTAAAATTGCAAAGAGTTTGAACATATCATCATCTACAGTGCATAATATCATCAAAAGATTCAGAGAATCTGGAAGAATCTCTGTGCGTAAGGGTCAAGGCCGGAAAACCATACCGGGTGCCCATGATCTTCGGGCCCTTAGATGGCACTGCATCACATACAGGCATGCTTCTGTATTGGAAATCACAAAATGGGCTCAGGAATATTTCCAGAGAACATTATCTGTGAACACAATTCACCGTGCCATCCGCCGTTGCCAGCTAAAACTCTATAGTTCAAAGAAGAAGCTGTATCTAAACATGATCCAGAAGCGCAGACGTCTTCTCTAGGCCAAGGCTCATTTAAAATGGACTGTGGCAAAGTGGAAAACTGTTCTGTGGTCAGACGAATCAAAATTTGAAGTTCTTTATGGAAATCAGGGACGCCGTGTCATTCGGACTAAAGAGGAGAAGGACGACCCAAGTTGTTATCGGCGCTCAGTTCAGAAGCCTGCATCTCTGATGGTATGGGGTTGCATTAGTGCATGTGGCATGGGCAGCTTACACATCTGGAAAGACACCATCAATGTTGAAAGGTATATCCAGGTTCTAGAGCAACATATGCTCCCATCCAGACGACGTCTCTTTCAGGGAAGACCTTGCATTTTCCAACATGACAATGCCAAACCACATACTGCATCAATTACAGCATCATGGCTGCATAGAAGAAGGGTCCAGGTACTGAACTGGCCAGCCTGCAGTCCAGATCTTTCACCCATAGAAAACATTTGGCGCATCATAAAACGGAAGATACGACAAAAAAGACCTAAGACAGTTGAGCAACTAGAATCCTACATTAGACAAGAATGGGTTAACATTCCTATCCCTAAACTTGAGCAACTTGTCTCCTCAGTCCCCAGACGTTTACAGACTGTTGTAAAGAGAAAAGGGGATGTCTCACAGTGGGAAACATGGCCTTGTCCCAACTTTTTTGAGATGTGTTGTTGTCATGAAATTTAAAATCACCTAATTTTTCTCTTTAAATGATACATTTTCTCAGTTTAAACATTTGATATGTCATGTATGTTCTATTCTGAATAAAATATGGAATTTTGAAACTTCCACATCATTGCATTCCGTTTTTATTCACAATTTGTACTTTGTCCCAACTTTTTTGGAATCGGGGTTGTAATTACAGCATTCAGTCTTTTTGGGTTCACACCTGCCATCAATTAAAACGACTCTGATAAACCTCAGCGTTCATACATTTACTCAGTTGCATCCTCCAGCAAAAGCCAGGGTTCACAGAGAGCTTACAATGCATCAAAGGGGTCTCATTGTTGAAAGGTATCAGTCAGGAGAAGGGTACAAAAAATTTCCACGGCATTAGATATACCATGGAGCACAGTGAAGACAGTCATCAAGAAGTGGAGAAAATATAGGACAACAGTGACATTACCAAGAACTAGACATCCCTCCAAAATTGATGAAAAGACAAGAAGAAAACTGGTCAGGGAGGCTGCCAAGAGGCCTACAGCAACACTGAAGGAGCTGCAGGAATTTCTGGCAAGTACTGGTTGTATACTGCATGTGACAGCAATCTCCTGTATTCGCCATATGTCTGGATTATGAGGTAGGGTCAAAGAAAAACATCTAGGCCTGGCTAAATTTTGCAAAAAAAAAACATCAACTCTCCCAAATGCATGTGGGGAAAATGTGTTATGGTCTGATGAAACCAAGGTTGAACTTTTTGGCCACAATTCCAAAAGGTATTTTTGGCGCAAAAGCAACACTGCACATCACCAAAAGAACACCATACCCACAGTAAAGCATGGTGGTAGCAGCACCATGTTTTGAGGTTGTTTTTCTTCATCTGGAACAGGGGCTTTAGTCAAGGTGGACGGAATTATGAACAGTTCTAAATACCAGTCAATTTTGGCCCAAAACCTTCAGGTGTCTGCTAGAAAGATGAAGAGGAATTTCACCTTGCAGCATGACAGTGACCCCAAAAAAGTTTTAGAATGGCCCAGCCAGAGCCCAGACCTAAATCCAATTGAAAATCTGTGGGGTGACCTGTAGTGGGCTGTACACAAGAGATGCCCTCGCTTTTGCAAGGAAGAGTGGGCAAATATTGCCAAGTCTAGATGTGCCAGGCTGATAGGCTTCGACCCAAAAAGACTGAATGCTGTAATTAAATCAAAAGGTGCTTCAACAAAGTATTAATTTAAGGGTGTGCACACTTGTGCAACCAGCTTATTGTACGTTTTTTATTTGTTTTTCCCCAAACAGATTTGTTTTTCAATTGAATTGTACTGGTTATAGGTCACATTAAAGATGGGAAAAGTTTTGAAATTATTTATCATGGTCTCATATTTTTACATCAGAAAAATTTATCATTTTAACGGGGTGTGTACCCTTTTTATATCCACTGTATGTGTCTGCATGTAAATACACTGTACAGTATTGTGTGTATTCCCACTATGATAAGCACTGTTAATATTTAAGGGTTTAACAGGTATATCATAAAATGCCTTTAAAGTGCCAGTAATTTAGAATTCATAATTTATTCTAAAACCTAGGGAAAGAGTTATTAGCAGGTGAGTGTAATGTTCTAATAGAAAGCCCCTATCCTGCCTGAAAGTCGGCACCAGACAAATCCAGTGTATGTTGATCTGCACATGTACATCTGCATGGATTTAGCCCAAACTGACTTCACTCAATTACAAAGAAAATAAATTCTTAGAAGCATTATTGTAAATCCACCTGGAGGAACTAGAAAACTACTGAGAGCAACATTGGATGTCTCTTTACATTTCAAACTAAAACATAAGAAGCTTCATATGGAAAGACATGAAACTGTATTGCTCCACAGTGCACCTACAGCTTAGAGAAAACAAACACGTATGCTAAATGATCAGTCACTGACATTATGGGACTAAGTAGTGCAGTGTATTTTCAATAACACTGTTCTGTGGATTCGCTCCTCATCATGTAACAAAAACAATTATAGCTGAAGCTGCAGTGGCTATAGTTTTGCGTTCATTGGAATTTTTGTATATTTAACTGCATATAAGGCTTATTAGTATATGTGTAGTGCCAGTGGGATGTTTATCATTGTAACAGTGTAGCATAGTCTCAGAACCGATGTGGATGCTGATTTTTTTTCATAATAAATGTATATTGAATATTTTCACAACAAAACCACACAGGACAGCAAACTTGTGATAGTAACACAGCCGAGTAAGTGATTACATTTTCCATTCTATTTATACATTTAGCAGACTGCACATACATCTAATGCAATTCAAAAATGTACCTGCACAGTCTAAGCTTAAGGTCTAACAGTGGCTCATTGGTAGTGTTGGCAGTCATAGGGTTTCAACTGACAACCTTCTGATTACAACTCCAGAACCTTTACCCATCCAGCTAGTCTGGTTCAATGAACAAGTCTTGCTTGTTAGAACGAGAAACAGTGTAAACTGTACAGGTCTTAAGGACTGAAGCTGAATGCCACATGAATGATATAATTTTAGCAACATTTCAAATAAAATACACATAACACAAGTACACATTTGGTCATATCTAATGCTCATGGCTTGATGTGCGTTCTCTTCTTGCAGGTCCCTCGCCTTGTGAAGTTGATTGAAGATGACTCCCTGTATTTCAAAGTGCTGAGCCCAGTAGATGGCTGCAACAAAGTGGCCCCAGGCATGGCATCCACTTTTACAGTTATATTCACCCCACAGGAGAACAAGGTACACTTTACTCAAACTTATATTTCCAGGTGATTGCGTGAACATGTAATTTACACCACACTGGAATATAAGGGATGAGGAAGCCTGGTTTTAAATAATTCTTGTAGAAAGGCAGTTAATCGCAAAGATGTGCTAAGAAATTATTGCTGCTTTTGTTGCTTGCTATTCAAATTTACTGCTCAGTTTTACGACCCCAATTCCAAAAAAGTTGGGACAAAGTACAAATTGTAAATAAAAATGGAATGAAATGATGTGGAAGTTTCAAAATTCCATATTTTATTCAGAATAGAACATAGATGACATATCAAATGTTTAAACTGAGAAAATGTATCATTTAAAGAGAAAAATTAGGTGATTTTAAATTTCATGACAACAACACATCTCAAAAAAGTTGGAACAAGGCCATGTTTACCACTGTGAGACATCCCCTTTTCTCTTTACAACAGTCTGTAAACGTCTGGGGACTGAGGAGACAAGTTGCTCAAGTTTAGGGATAGGAATGTTAACCCATTCTTGTCTAATGTAGGATTCTAGTTGCTCAACTGTCTTAGGTCTTTTTTGTCGTATCTTCCGTTTTATGATGCGCCAAATGTTTTCTATGGGTGAAAGATCTGGGCTGCAGGCTGGCCAGTTCAGTACCCGGACCCTTCTTCTAAGTAGCCATGATGCTGTAATTGATGCAGTATGTGGTTTGGCATTGTCATGTTGGAAAATGCAAGGTCTTCCCTGAAAGAGACGTCGTCTGGATGGGAGCATATGTTGCTCTAGAACCTAGATATACCTTTCAGCATTGATGGTGTCTTTCCAGATGTGTAAGCTGCCCATACCACGCGCACTAATGCAACCCCATACCATCAGAGATGCAGGCTTCTGAACTCAGCACTGATAACAACTTGTGTCGTCCTTCTCCTATTTAGTCCGAATGACATGGCGTCCCTGATTTCCATAAAGAACTTCAAATTTTGATTCGAAGTTTTTGAGATTTGTAAATTATTGCATTCCGTTTTTATTTACGATTTGTACGTTGTCCCAACTTTTTTGGAATCGGGGTTGTATGTTGTAAAACAGTAGAACTCACAACCATGGTAAACCTAAAGAAACCGAATTTGTATTTCAATATAGATATCCAGTTAAAGGAAGTAATTATCATGAAACTTCATACAGAAGCAACTTCTTGGTGTCTTGGTAATTATGTCTGTTTGCAGAGTATGGTCAATACCAATTGTTGCATTATAGCTTAACATCTTTTAATATGGCTCATAGGGCTGGGTATCACAGTCAATTTCCTAGATCGATTCGATTTCGATTCTTAGGGTTTTAAATTGATTAATCACGATTCAATTCGATTCGATTCAATCTGAATCAATTCAATCTGCTCTTAAATAATGAAAATATCTCCATACAATACCTTGGTTTTATCAAGCTCTTCGTCCTTTGTTGTTTTAAATTTGAAATGATTCCACACATCAGATTTCATTTGAGACGGCTTGCCAAGTAGTGTTTTCCCTGCCTCAGCCATGGTTCTGGCCTCAGCCATTTTGTGTGCGTGCTTGAACGTCACGACGTACGACTGCGCAGCTGCGTCATCACGCACGAGACGTCTAAGGGAGGAAAATCACACAACACACGAGATTGTGTTGTGGAAAAAAAAAACCTCGATCTCATGCCCTGTGAATCGATAGTGCGAAATTTAAATGAAATCAATCCAAAATCGATTAAATCGATTTTTTTACCCAGCCCTAATGGCTCAAAGTCCAAGCTTGTTTAATGGGTTACTGCATTGCAATGCAATAAGAGGATGGGGCTTATGAGACATTCTGTTTCCTCTACCACCTTCCCATTAGCTTCCCATTAGCTGCCTTTCTGCAGTCTGTTGTAAAGGTGACTAATCTGCTTTTCCATGGCAGCACATTAATACTGACCATAGCATGGCCCCACTGCAGAGTGAGTCCTCCCTGAGCAAGACACTGCAATCCAATCACTGAAAATTCAACACTGCTCCCTTTCCAACAAGAATCAGCCTGGGGTCATATTGATGACTTATGGTTTGTGACACTCACTGTTATCAGAAAGAGCCAGAGTGTATAATGCTATTTTTTTCCAGAAATCAAAAGAGCACACGGACACTAATAGGATTTAGTTTTGATTCAGTTGGAATGTGACTCAGCTGGAAAGTGACTTGGGTGGAATGAAAATGCTTAAATTCCTCTGAAAGCATACCCACAGATAAAACAAAGGCAATGCCCCATATTAGAGTCTATTGTTTATTTATTCATTTATTTATCTTCAGTAATAACTTTAGTCCAGTCATGGTTGTGGTAGGTCCTGAACCTATCCCAGGAACATGCCAGGTCCATCTCATGGCAAGAGTCTATTATGGAATATGAATCTACAAATTACAGTAGTCTTCACAGAGCTAACCTTATCTTGAATAAAGCTGTCAAAGTTGTGTAGTATATACTTTGTGTTATAAATCAGGCTATGATAATGGCATGAATAATAGAATGATACTAAATCTTCTGTATAATAAGTATATTTTGCTTCTGTATAATGTTAGAGAAATTTGCATATCGCTGCACTATATTTTGGTCCTGTTCATCTTGTAAATGCATTGCTGTAAATCAGGCTAATGTGATTTACAGGTGTTTTGATATAATCTTATATAACAAACTCATGTAGCTTAGTTTTTCCCTTTTTACATGTGTGGTCTTTTTGATAGGACTATATCCACCGGGTAATCTTTTTGACTGAGAGGGAGAAGTTTGAGGTGCCCATCCGGGCAATAGGGCCGCGTGCCATCCTGGACTTTCCCGATGAGCTCCACTTTTCTTTGTGTCCTGTGAAGTGTTTATCTCAGAAAACCCTCCTAGTACGCAATATTGGAAAAGGCATCGCCAAATTTCAGCTCAGCACACAGAAGTAAGCACACACTATAGTAAAGTGAAACAGTTGTTGCTCAATGCTTTTTATTTGCAAATATAAGTGTGTTTATTTATGTATCTATGTTTTTCTTCCTATAGCCCATTTTCTGTAGAACCTTCAGTAGGGACCCTTCGTGTTGGAGAGAGCATGCAGGTGACTATTGATTTTCTACCCAGAACTACAGGAGACCATAGCCAACAACTGCTTCTCCACTACCACACAGGTTCAGTATTAACACCTCTATGGCCTTGCCATTAATGCTGCTTGATTACAGTGCATATAACTCCACAATCACATTCATATTGCTTATGGATAGTCATCAAATATACCATGCACTGAGAGGCTCCAGTTGAAATTATGGATTCTCTGAGGTGACTGGCATAGTACTTTTTCCAGAGGGGTGCAGAAGCACAATTACAACTCCAAATCAGAAAAAGTTGGGACGGTATATTGAAATTAAAAGAGAAAACAATGATTTGTAAATAATCTTTGGCCTGTATTGTACTCAAAGCAATACAACAGCATATTATTTGAAAAAAAAAAAATTCATGAAATTTTTTTTTTTAAATAAAAACATATTCAAATTTTGATTATTGCAATGCATTTTTTAAAAAAGGAAAATGTTCCTACTTTATAATGCTACTATTCCTTCTTGCAACACTTCAAGGATATTTAGGAACTGAAGACACCAAGTAATGAAGTGTTTTAGGTGTTATTTTGTCCCATTCTTCTTGCAAACAGGTCTTAACAGTATGGGGTCATCATTGTCATGTTTTTTGCTTCAAAATTGCCACATATTCTCTACTGGGGACAGAGGGGACAGACACCCTCTTCTTCCACAGCCATGCCTTTGTAATGTGTGCAGAATGTGGTTTTGTATGATCTTGTTGGAATATCCCTGAAAAGATGTTATCTTGAATACAACTTTTGTTCCAAAATCTCAATGTACTTTTCTGCATTAATGCTGCCATTACAGAAGAGTAATTTACCTTTGTCAAGGGTGCTGACACAACCCCATACCATGACAGACCCTGGCTTTTGGACTTGTTGTTGGTAACAGTCTGGATGGTCCTTTTCTTCTTTGGTCTGGTGCATACTGTGTCCATTACTTCCAAAAAATGACCTGGAATATTGATTCAGCTGATCACAATACACATTTTCACAGATGGTCCATCCCAGATGCCTCCAAGCCCGGAGTCAACAACAAGTCAACAACACATCTGGACACAGTTAGCATAACACTTCCTTTGTGCACAGTAAACTTTTAACTGGCATTTGTGGATCCATCCATCCATTATCCATAACCGCTTATCCTGTTCAGGGTCACGGGAAAGCTGGATCCTATCCCAGCTGACTATGGGCGAGAGGTGAGGTACACCCTGGAAAAGTCGCCAGATCATCACATGGCTGACACATAAAGACAAACAACAATTCACACCTATGGCTAATTTAGAGCCACAAATTAACTTAAACTGCATGTTTTTGGACTGTGGGGGAAACTGGAGTATCCCCACACAGACACGGGGAGAACATACAAACTCCACACAGAAAGGCCCCCATCAGCCACTGGGCTTGAACCCAGAACCTTCTTGCTGTGAGGCAACAGTGCTAACCACTACACCAGCGTGCCACCCCAGTGTAGACCAGCAAAACTTCATTCATTTAAATTAAAAACATGACTGTTTTACTAGTCAGGGCTGTGATGGCTCCAAAGACTATTTCAGGAAAACTAGTGATAAGGCAGGAACACACCCCCTGGATGGGATGCCTGTCCATTGCAGGGCATGTCCACACAAGAATGGTACATTTAGCTGGTCTCTCTAAGGAAAACTGTCTTTAAAAAAATAAAAAATCCCGCCAATAATTAATTAATTTTTAAAAAGCCAAATGTTTCCTTTTGGTCATTGGTCATTTACCTCAATTAGGTTAAGAGTTGGTGTTAGTTTTAAGAGTAGGCATAGAGTTAATTACCGGTAGCTGTTTCAGTAATTTGTCAGTGGAAGGCCCTCACCAGGTTTGTGTGTGTGTGTGTGTGTGTGTGTGCGCACGTGCATGAGTGTGTGTTGCTAATGTGTTCCATCTAGAAGTTGGTCGACATGTTGCAATAAGAGCAGTATAGAACTTATCATGTTATTGTGATCCTCACTAAGCTGAACTTATTAATTTAAAGCAGAAGTAGAGTGAAAATAAGAATTAGTGGCAAAAGAGCTTTGAGACAAAATGTTATATTCCTTTTTTGAAGATTTGTAGTTTTATATCAGATTACTATTAAACAAATAATATGGTTGCTATTTGCTGTGATTAGTTGATCACTGGAACAAGTTTTGTCTCTGGAAGAAATTACAATAACACCTGTGTAAATGTGGATAACTAGGTGCTCTCTAGCCTGCATTCAGAAAAACTTTCCAATGTTGTTTGGACACCTGTTATCAAAGAGCAGGAAAAAAACAGGCACACAAGGGTGAGGTTACATTGCAGTTGATACCGAACCATCCCCAGTGGGTGTCAAGTGATCATCTTCCAGGCCCCTGGGGCCTGTTTACATCAAGGCCTATATAGAATACAGCAGTGAGAAAGAACCATGATGATTTCTTAACAATTTCATAATTAGAAAAATAGACGTATTCTGTGCAGAGTGCATGCAACACTCATACTGTAAATGCAATAATTTGTGAAACAGCATAAAAGATGCACTGTTTTTTTTCTTCTTCAGAGCTCATAATTTGTCTGTATATTGGAAAATAATTTGGACAGTATATAGGGCTCGAAATTCGCGGTGGTCTGGTCACCCGAGGCGACTTAATTTGTCATTTGGCGGGTAATTCCTGTAAAAAATATATATGAAGCGAAGATTCAGACTAGGGCTGTGCGATATATCGAATATACTCGATATATCTCCGAAAATTCTGTGTGAGATACATATAATTATTATATCGTAACTATCGAGTATTTTATGGTCATATGCCGACTTGGGTTTGTTGCGTTTGTTTAAAACATTTTCCGGTGGTTTTCTCCCTGTCCCTCAGGCAGTAATGTGAGAGGCTGCCTAAGGGTAAAAAAACAATAACGTCACACACTCGCCAACCAATCCCGGGCGACATCTCGGTGCTGAAAGGAACTTGCGGGAAGATTTCCTAGTTTTGGTTTACAGCGCTGACTCAGTTTGTGCAATTGCTGGTGTTGCATAGGCTACCGTGTAAGCTCTGTCAATTTCAGCGACAAATTAAAAATGGAAGCGGACGAATTGGTTCCTAAAAGAACTAGTAAGGGGTCAGTCATCTGGCATTTTTTTGGATATCGCGAGGAGGACGTGGAACAGCAAATGCCAATTTGTAAAGTGTGCAAAAAAAAAAACAGTATCAGAATACTCGGGTCTTGAAATAAATGCACATTAGTCATGAACAATGGTAACTACTCTCTTTTGTGTTATTTTTGACAGAAGTAAAATTCATACATGAACAAATTTTAGCGAGTTGATTTTCTGTTTGGCTAGTTACTTTGGAAGGTAACTAGTCCGGCTGGCTGGTGAAAAAATATATGAATTTCGAGCCCTGGTATAAAAACACTGCTTAGAATCACTGTGGGGTTCTCAGTTTACAGTAAAGGGAAAAAAAACTACGTTTTGATTCTTCTTGTGCTCTTGAAGTTTTCAATTGTTATTTATCAAACTCAATAAGTACCTCAACACGAATCAACAGAGGTACAAAACCAGTAACTCCAGTGTATATTTGTTCAGTTCAATATAGATAATTCAAGAGATGAATAATAAACCATTGTGATCTATTTTTGTTCTTTTATAGGAGAAGACATTTACATCAGTTTGTATGGAGCCTCCACGGATATCAATGTGAGGCTGGATACGAACTCACTCTGGGTGGAGAAAACCTATATCACCATGGCCAACCAGCGTACAGTGGCTATCCTGAACAGAAGTGACGCCATAGTGCATTTCCAGTGGAAGAGATTTCCCACGGAGGTGGAGGAAGAACAGCATAGACAAAGGTCTGATTAGTTTGGCTAAAGCAGTGTTAATAGATTATCAGAACTCCAGAGTTTTCTTCCTGTCAGATTATGTTAAACCTTTAAATTCCTAGATTATAATTCAAATCAACAAAACAGCTTATGTTGATTGTTCGTTACACTATACAGTCATACAGAAAAACAAAAGGTATTGCATGTAAATGTAGAAATGTGTATGTAAAAAACATCATGTTTGGTCTGATCATACTGTTAGATTAGCATAGGCCAGTCTTTATGATTACAGCAGCAGTTCTTAGGGAGTGTGAGTCTGTGGTATCCAAATAAGATAATCCTTTGAAGCAGGATCAGGCATAAGCAGACAAAGGAAATAAGTATTTTATGTATCCAAGTGAGTTAAAAGTCACAGCAGCAGGGAGTGAATTATAAGTGCAGGAAATCTCCAGATTATTCAGGTCTTCCTAAAAAGGATTATTTAATAACTACAGTGAAATTAATATGAAAGGCATGGAGTTACAAGTGTGAGCAGTGGAAGTCTGAGCCCGCCAGGGTTTGTGGATTGGCTTATCTTAAAATATTTTACGACGTCTTTGTAAATTTTAATCACATCTACAGAATGCTTCTCCACTTAAAAGGGCTGAGATGCAGTCATGAATGTCAAGGATTTTGTATTTTAATCAAAACCCTCTTTTTTCCATTCCCTCTCATGACAGTGTTTTAGATGAACGCACAAAACCTTTAAATAGGATATCACATGTGCTGCAGCCAAGTTCAGCACATTCAGCAGTTGTTTTTATATGAGCCAGATAGAAAAATGTGAGTCAAAAATGCCAATGCATGTATCATTGCATGTAGCTATGTTGCAGCTTGGGGAAGTCACAAGTTTAGTAGAATATAATGAGGTTAAGAGAGCAAGCCTACAATCCAGCATTGTGCCTCCAATATATATATATATATATATATATATATATATATATATACAGGGAGTGCAGAATTATTAGGCAAGTTGTATTTTTGAGGATTAGTTTTATTATTGAAAAACAACTATGTTCTTGATGAACCCAAAAGACTCATAAATATCAAAGCTGAGTATTTTTGGAAGTTGGAGTAGGGCTTTCTTAGTTTTAGCTATCTTAGGAGGATATCTGTGTGTGCAGGTGACTATAACTGTGCATAATTATTAGGCAACTTAACAAAAAACAAACATATACCCATTTCACTCATTTATTTTCACCAGGGAAACCAATATAACAACTCAACATTCACTAATATACATTGCTGGCATTCAAAAACAAACAAAAAAAACAAATCAGTGACTAATATAGCCGCCTTTCTTTACAAGGACACTCAAAAGCCTGCCATCCATGGATTCGGTCAGTGTTTTGATCTGTTTGCGATCAACATTGCGTGCAGCAGCAACCACAGCCTCCCAGACACTGTTCAGAGATGTGTACTGTTTCCCCTCCTTGTAGATCTCACATTTGATGAGGGACCACAGGTTTTCTATGGGGTTCAGATCAGGTGAACAAGGAGGCCACGTCATTAATCTTTCTTCCTTTAGACCCTTTCTGGCCAGCCATGCTGTGGAGTACTTGGATGCGTGTGATGGAGCATTGTCCTGCATGAAAATCATGTTTTTCTTGAAGGATGCTGACTTCTTCCTGTACCACTGCTTGAAGAAGGTGTCTTCCAAAAACTGACAATAGGACTGGGAGTTGAGCTTGACGCCATCCTCAACCCGAAAAGGTCCCACAAGCTCATCTTTGATGATACCAGCCCATACCAGTACCCCACCTCCACCTTGCTGGCATCTGAGTCGGACTGGAGCTCTCTGCCCTTTGCTGATCCAGCCACGAGCCCATCCATCTGGCCCATCAAGACTCTCTCTCATTTCATCTGTCCATAAGACCTTAGAAAAATCAGTCTTGTGATACTTCTTGGCCCAGTCTTGACGTTTCATCTTGTGTGTCTTGTTCAGTGGTGGTCGTTTTTCAGCCTTTGTTACCTTGGCCGTGTCCCTGAGTATTGCACACCTTGTGCTTTTTGACACTCCAGTGATGTTGCAGCTCTGAAATATGGCAAAACTGGTGGCAAGTGGCATCTTGGCAGCTTCACGCTTGACTTTCCTCAGTTCATGGGCAGTTAGTTTGCGCCTTTTTTTTTCAACGCGCTTCTTGCAACCCTGTTGACTATTTTGAATGAAGCGCTTGATTGTTTGATGGTCACGCTTCAAAAGCTGGGCAATTTTAAGAGTGCTCCATCCCTTTGCAATATATGTCACTATTTTTGACTTTTCTGAGTCCGTCAAATCCCTCTTCTGACCCATTTTGCCAAAGGAAAGGAAGTTGCCTAATAATTTTGCACACCTGATATAGGGTGTTGATGTCATTAGACCACACCCCTTTTCATTACAGAGATGCACATCACCTGGTATGCTTAATTGGTAGGAGGCTTTCAAGCCTATGCAGCTTGGAGTAGGCCAACATGCATAGAGAGGGTAATGTGGTCAACATACTCATTTGCCTAATAATTCTGCACTCCCTGTATATATATATATATATATATATATATATATATATATATATATATATATATATATATATATACACTGAAACCAACAAGCTGACATGTACATCACAGCAACAGTGATCCTGGAAATGCTTGGCTATTAGATGGACACTAACCATAAGGTGCAATATCCACCATGGAAGAGAAGGCTAGAGGCTAAGATCAAGGTGACCTGGAGAGAAGTTACCCAGCTATCAGAACTCCAGAAAGATATGGCACGGAAAGGGATACCTAAGAAATACAGCAAGTTGTCCATACCTGAGGCCCTAGACTAGATAAGTGTGCCCGGATGGTAACAAGGAGAGGGAAAGCAGTCATAACTGAGGGGGTGGTGCTACCCAGATGGCATAATAGGAGACGTGGAAGACAGCTACAAGTATCTTGGAATCCCGCAGGCAAATGGCAACCATGAAGAGGCCACTAGGAAAGCAGCAACAGCCATACACCTACGGAGGGTAAGGCAAGTCCTGAGAAGTCAGCGGAATGGGAAGAACAAGGTCTGGGCTATCAACACCTACGCTCTGCCAGTCATCAGATACCCTGCTGGCATAATAAGCTGGCCAAAGGAAGAGATGGAGGCCACCGACATCAGGACAAGAAAACTCCTGACAATGCACAGAGGATTTCACCCCAAGTCCAGCATCCTGAAGCTGTACGCTAAGAGGAATGAAGGAGGCGGAGGACTAGTGAGCATCAGAGCCACTATCCAGGATGAAACAATAAAGATCCACGTGTGTGTGTGTGTGTGTGTGTGTGTGTGTGTGTGTGTGTGTGTGTGTGTGTGTCACTGCCTAAAAGCCGAGCTCACAATGAGCATATGAGCAAAATATTTGCTAAGGTACAAAATAAACCTGAAGAGAATATTATAGCATATAAACCATCAAGTTGTGTAGCGTCGTCAGTAAATTGCTGCATTGTCTTGTGACAGTGATACCAATAATGAGATATGCATTGCAGTTACGAATACATATTTATTCCTTTCTTTGACACTGCATGTCATGCGCCAGAAACAACACCATGATATTTATTATGGTGCGACACTGCTGGGTGCCTGGTGGAGAGCAATAAACCAGTGCTTTCACTTTACATCATTACTATATAGTTACTATCGAATATTATCGAACATAAGAACTAATAGATATCGATCCGTGGTCATTTTAGATTATCTAAAACAAATGAAAGATGCTCATCATTGTTATTGAATTTTTGAATAATTACCGGTATGTTTACATGAGTGTGCAGTGTAAGAAATAATTCAGGTAAAAAAAAAAAAAAACATACAATGCAAAGATACGTTGCCTGCGATGAAAAAAAACAGTAGGATAAAAAGCTTCAGGGGGAAAAACAAACAAACAAACAAACAAACAAACAAACAAAAAACCTACTGGAAAACATACTCCTCAACCAACATATGAGCTCAGAGGGTTAGAGCTGCAATTCTGATATTTCAAACTTGATGTGTCAGACAGTATATGTCTGGTTACAACTTTCAATTTTCCAACAAGGTAGTGGACTAATAAAACTGTTTTAGCTAGTTTTATTAAAAAAAAAAACTGTGAATATTTTCCATAAACGGTGTGAGTATATAATCCCACATTGTTAAAAAAAAAGCAAATTAAAAATAAGTGCTAGAAAAAAAAGCTATCTTATGGAAATAAAGAAACAAATTTTGTTGTTCGGTGGTCAAGTGTTTGAGATACATTGCCTTGCACTTATGATCAGGTACCCTATGGTGGTACATGTATGTCGTTCATACGTATGGATGTTGTATGGTCACAAAAACCATCAAAAATCAGGTCACTGCGTTAGCATATTCTCTTAAGTGTGGAGCTCTTGAAGATCTACAATTTTCTCTCTCTCTCTCTCTCTCTAGGTTCTTTCGTGAGCTGCAGCAGGAGGAGGATGATGAGATGGAACAGTTTTTAACAGAGTGTGGGGCTGACATCACTCTTCGAGACCGCCTCTCAGTGCTGTCGCGTACCTTCCAGCACAGACGCAAGCAGCTTCATCAGGACAGCCTAGCTTTCAGTGACCAACACATCATCTTAGAACCACAGGTGTCTAATGGGAACATGCACACACACACACAACCAGTGGCTGCAGAAATTCACAAATCCTTCACCTGAGTCAATATAGAATTGAATTAAAATAGAAAATAAACATATGTATATATCATAAACATAAACATTGTTTTCATAAACTTTAAACACAAATATAAAATATATATATTTAAAAAACATTGTAATAATTCAACTGCAATATCAACTTTATATTTGAGTCTAAATAGTCCTGTACCATTTCACAGACCCAATCCACATAACAAACCTGATCTCCCTTTTCAATTTGCATAAGTTTTCTGTAAATATATGAACAATTGCATGAATACTTTGTGACTGTTTACATTGGATATAACAATAAATCCTTTGAGTTTTTTTCTTAAATGTGGAAAGTCAGGGTTTAGAGCTAAGGGTAATGACAAAATTTAAGCTTGTGGACGAGGTTCAATATAATTTTGGCAGAGGTTAGCTGAAGAATCTATTTTGAAATTAAAAATTCTAACAAATATGGCTAGCTCTCATCAGCATTCCTTCCAAAGCCATACCCCCAAAACAAATGAACATGTGCTGCCTAGGTGAGTACACCTGGGAGCTTACTGATCTGACAGGCAGAGACTTCTCCTTGGACTGATTGATTGGATCAACAACATTTTACCTAGTGTTTACAGAACCTGAGATTCCACAGAGTACAGTTTCTTTTCGAATATATAGTTTTGTTTTGTTTTTTTTAATGACAGCTGCCAGAATGTGAGGGGATCTAAATGTTAAGTACCTCAGTGCATATCTCCAAATACTGTTGTACACTGTTGTGTGGAGAGAACATAAGCATACATTCCTTTTTTTAACAAAACTATTGTTATGCGGTGTGTGTATTGCATGTATTTCATTTAATCGGTTCAACCAGCCCACGTCCCCCCCCACCCTCTCCCTCACTGCAGCCATCTTTCCTTCTTCCCTCAACACACCTCCCCCCAGTCATCACAGCAGCCCCCTCCTCCCCCACCTCAACACAGACTCCTCTATGCATTACTGCAGACCAGGTCAGAGGTCAACTGAGGAAGCTTCACCCCAGGAAAGCAGCAGGCCCGGACAAGGTGTGTCCACAACTACTGAAGACCTGCGCTGCTGAACTGGGTGAACCACTCCAATGCATCTTCAACCTCAGCCTGCAGCTGGGGAGAGTGCCAACCCTCTGGAAGGCATCATGTATCTTTCCAGTTCCCAAAAAGAATCGGCCCAGCGAGCTGAATGACTTTCGACTGGTGGCACTCACTTCACATCTGATGAAGATGTTGGAGCGGCTCTTCCTTAGCCTCCTCAGACCCCAGGTACAACATGCCCAGGACTGTCTGCAGTTTGTGTCCTGGGCAGGTGTTGGTGTGGAAAACGCCATCCTCTACCTGCTACACCGAGCCCACTTGCATCTGGATAAGGGAAATGGCACAGTGAGGATCCTCTTCTTGGACTTCTCGAGTGCCTTCAACACCATCCAGCCCCTACTGCTTCAGGACAAACTGAACAGGATGCGAGTGGACCCCTGCCTGGTCACCTGGATCTCCAGCTACCTCACTGACAGGCCACAGTACATCAGGCTGAAGGACATCATGTCTGACACTAATTAGCAGCACTGGAGCACCCCAGGGCACGGTGCTGGCCCCTCTTCTCTTCACCCTGTACACCGCAGACTTCTGCTACAACTCAGAACTGTGTCGCATTCAGAAGTTTGCCGATGACACAGCCATCGTTGGGTGTATCAGTGACGACAGAGAAGAGGAGTATAGGAGCCTGGTGAGGGACTTTGCTGTGTGGTGCAACAGGACCCATCTGCAGCTCAACACCTCGAAGACCAAGGAGCTGATCATTGACTTTGGGAGGTCCAGACCAAGGTCACGACCAGTTCTGATCGAGGGAGTTGAGGTGGAGGCTGTGGATTCCTACAAGTACCTCGGGCTGTGGCTGGACAGCAAGCTGGACTGGACTTGCAACACCAATCACTTATACAGAAAGGGACAGAGCAGACTATACTTCCTTAGGAGGCTGCGGTCCTTTAACATCTGCAGGAAACTCCTGTGGATGTTCTATCAGTCTGTGGTCACCGGTGTCCTGTTTTACACCGTGGTGTGCTGGGGGGCAGCAGATCCAAGAAGGACACATCCAGGCTGGACAAACTGATCAGGCAGGCCGGCTCTGTGGTTGGCATGAAGCTGGACTCTCTGGTGACGGTGGCAGAGAAGAGGTCTATGGACAAACTATTGAACATCATGGACGATGCCAGTCACCCTCTGCACACCGTCATCAGCAACCAGAGGAGCCTGTTCAGTGACAGAATGCTCCTTCCCAAGTGCAGGACGAACAGACTCAAAAACTCCTTTGTCCCTCACGCCATCAGACTGTACAACTCCTCTCTGGGGGGAGGAGGGGTAACAGGAGGACAGAGGACGGGAAGAAGCAGTAGCCTAGCCTGACAATAAGCAATACCGGACAATGTGCAATATAATGTGCAATATAAAGTGCAATATACCTGCTTCCCCCCCCCCCCCCCCCCCACACACACACACACACTTACCCTAACCCCACTTCTCCCCCCTTTCCCCCTTCCTCTCTTCCCCATATCTTATTCTTTTATATTTGTATATGTAAATACTTAATTTATTTTAATTTATCTAGAAGTTTTCTCTATTTCTTTTCTCTGTTTATCTGTAATGATGCTGCTGGAATTTTAATTTCCCTGAGGGAACCCTCCCAAAGGGATCAATAAAGTTTTATCTAATCTAATCTAATTTAATCTAATGTATCATATAGCATATATCACACACAATCTGGTTGCAGGCCTTCTCACTCGACATCAGTGCCTGACCTCATGATTGCTTTTGTGGATGAATGATCCCAAATCCACACAACCATGTTCCAAAATCTAGTGGAAAGCCTTCCTAGAAAAGTGTAGAGTATTATAACAGTAAACCTGACCCACAAACATTTGGCCATATAGTGTGGGACAGACCAGCCTGAAGCATTGGATGTCCATGTACTGTAACTATATACACTCCCTATGCACTTTATTATGAACATTTGTACACCTGCACATTCATGCAGTTATCTAAGTGCAATCATGTGGCAACAGCGCAATTAAAAAATCATATAGATACAGGTTAAGAGCATCAGGTAATGTTCCCAGCAATCATCAGAATGAAGAAAAAGTGTGATCTCTGTGACTTGATTGTTGCATGGATATTAGTGCCAGATGGGCTGGTTTGAGTATTTCAGAAACTTTAAGTTTCTGTTGACACTGAATGATGTGAAAAACAAACAAACAAAAAAAAACATCTTGTAAACAAAGGGTCTGTAGGCTGAGAGGGTCTTGTTGTTGAGAGATCAGAGGAGAATGACCAGACTAGTTTGAGCTGAATGGAAGTCTATAGTAACTCAAATAATCACTCTTCACAACTGTGGTGAGCAAAAAAGCATCTCAGCAAAAGACC
The DNA here is from genome assembly GCF_027579695.1 of Neoarius graeffei. NCBI lineage: Eukaryota > Metazoa > Chordata > Actinopteri > Siluriformes > Ariidae > Neoarius > Neoarius graeffei. Next base: position 58,175,777 of record NC_083574.1, read on the forward strand.
ATATCAGGCTTTGTTTCTGTCAGCCAAGAACTGAGGCTGTCATGGGCATATACTCACCGAAAGTGGACAGTTGAACACTAGAAAAAAACAAGGTGATCCCCACCCCCTGAATCTTCAGCTGTCCACTTTGGATGAGCCTGTGCCCATGATAGCCTCTGAAAAATACTCAAACTAATTTATCTGGTACCAACAACCATGTCATGGTTAAAGTCACAGAGATCACCCTTTAAAGCAGCGTCCAGATCGTTGGGGTTTTTTTTGTGAGTCTGTTATGGATGGGTGGGTAAATTTGTCTGTTTTGGTTTTGGACCTGCATCTGTCTTTTCATTTTCTCATCCATCCAGATCACCTGTCCGGGATGTCAGAGACAGATCTGTCTCAGTGGTTTACTCTGCGCCAAAAGATATCAGCTCAGCAATTTGTTGAAATCTATTCCCTGTCTTCCCAGACACTCCTCCTTTAACACTTATATTAGGACAATCACTGTGTTTGGAAATAAAGCCACAGGGGATAGACCAGTGAAATATCTGTGGTCTCACATTTCTGGGCAACATTTCCATGTTATTGAGAATGACTATCCCAGGCAGAAGGCTCCTAACTGCAGAATAAAATGCACCTGAAGTCCATATTACACCTTGATGCCTATCTCTGTTTTTGTTTTTTTTTACATTAATTGGTACTAGTTCAGGTCTGATGTACACTTTTTCATACGTGATTTTTTTTGGGACTATTTGCAGTATGCAGCTTCATCTAAATGCAGCGGCATGTGTCCATCTTTTGTCTGTTTCAAAACGTTTCCTCAGTTGAAAAATAGCATACATTTAACTCACACAGGGCAGCTTGTCAGTAAACATCTGTGTAGTTCTAAATATCTGTGATGTTATAACCTGTAATTGGAAACAGTGTTTTTAATTGTAGCTTTGTAGTCACTGTTGTGGAAAGTATTGAGCTTACATTTTATAATATGTACAATACTTTTATTTAATTTATATTCATTTTTCTTTGCATGATCTATTCAAGACAGTGTTGCTTTCAAGCACATCTAAAAGCAACTGACATGTCTGGGGGCATGATTTTAGTGAAGTGGAGTGGAAAGAATATTATGGTTGAGTTAGTATCCCTCTGTATTGCTTCCAGGAGGGGGATATCTGGCCAAACTGCACAGCGGAAATCAGCATCATCTTCAAACCCCAAGAAGCCAAACTTTATCAGCACACCATCTACTGTGATGTCACAGGTACTGCTTAGCCTAATATTGCTGTAGTTAAAATGAATATTTTTAAATGTGTAACAAATATTAAGTTGTCTACTTCTTTTATAGTTGAGTGATTTGCATGTGTGTATTTAAGCTCATCTGTCATAGAAGAGCTCACATTTGCATTCGTTTGCCAGAGGTTAGTTCCAAGAAAGGGTGGTGACCTTAGTAAATATCAGTCTTTTGGAATTTTTGGTCAATAACCAAACTTCATAGACACTATAAAAAATTTTGGACCAGTCATTTTTTTCTTCATCTTATTAAGGGCTTTTTTTTCTCCATTGTCTAATACAGACTGATCTGTCTGTATTTTCCAGAAAAGAATGCTTTGGTCAATAGATCATACCTGCTTAGATCTATATTGATTTCTTTGGGGCAATTTATCATATCCTGCCTTGTTTTACAGTTGGTTGAAATTCATGTATTTATCATGTATACTAAATGTGGTTGGTTTTATTTAGGGATTTTTTAAGCTTAGTTAAGCTTTTCATAAAAGGAAAGTGTGTAGCTTGTCAGTCAAACCAGCAAAAGTAATAGATCTCATCTCATCTCATTATCTCTAGCCGCTTTATCCTTCTACAGGGTCGCAGACAAGCTGGAGCCTATCCCAGCTGACTACGGGCGAAAGGCGGGGTACACCCTGGACAAGTCGCCAGGTCATCACAGGGCTGACACATAGACACAGACAACCATTCACACTCACATTCACACCTACGGTCAATTTAGAGTCACCAGTTAACCTAACCTGCATGTCTTTGGACTGTGGGGGAAACCGGAGCACCCGGAGGAAACCCATGCGGACACGGGGAGAACATGCAAACTCCACACAGAAAGGCCCTCGCCGGACCCGGGGTTCGAACCCAGGACCTTCTTGCTGTGAGGCGACAGCGCTAACCACTACACCACCGTGCCGCCCCCAAAAGTAATAGATGGCTGAGCAAATATATATTGCTACATTTTTGATGTCCTCATGCATGCCCTCATACAGGCAGAGAGGCTCGTTTGCCACTGCATATAAAGGGAGAAGGCATGGGACCCAAGTTGCAGTTTAACTTTGATCTTCTAGACACTGGCAACGTTTTTGTTGGCTCCAAGCACAACTATGAGGTATGAGTAAGCACGCCACTGTCTTTGCAAAAGTCATCCCAAGCAATAGATAAGATATACCTAAAAAAACCAGCTGATTTGACTTTGTACTGAAAATGAAACCACGTTTGTCTTTGGAACCATTAAGATGTTATTTAAAGATAGCTCACTGGGAGTCATTTAATCATACAAAACTTCGAAAACATAGTATAGTGTAGCATAGTATAGTATAGTATAACAAAAAAACATTTTCTTCATCAGTTTAATGTGCTATTGTCCCATTTGATATGATTTTATGATTTCTGTACATTTAAAATATGTAAATAAAATAAATTACAATTCCACCTTACCTTTGAATAGTTTTAGACCAAACTTTGTAGCATCTTTAGTGCTTTTAGGAACAGCATTTTCTTTCATAACTTGTAATTCTTCCTCACTTATGGTGACAAAGTGATTGGTGACTGGTGATTATTAGACTTCTTTTAATGAACATGCACATATATATATGAAGCAAATTTTATTTGAAAATGGAACAAATACATGTTTAAAAAAATAATTCAATCTGTTAGTGCAGGTTTTTCTGATTTTAATTGAACTAATCATAATATGACCATAACAGTAAAAGGTCTTATTTCACTAAATTCATTAAATATCCAAGTGGTTAGCAAATACAGTGATCAGTATCAAAATCTAATTTCAGTTCCGCTCAATTGAATTTGTTTCCATGCATTCTACTTGGCTCACTGTGCCTTTTCAAACCACAATTATGAGAAAGAGATTTTAATTTTGTGCACTCGTTGAATGTTGCTCTGGATAAGAGCGTCTGCTAAATGTCATGTAATGTTATATTATGCAGTGCTGTATCTGTTCTTACCTTTCCTCAAGGTTCTTGTGAGCAATAAGGGACTTATAGATGCCGCCTATAGGCTCATGCCTCCCACTACAGCTATGGGACTGTGCTTTTCCTTCAGTCCACCTGAGGGCACGGTACCACCTGGGGCCTGCCATGTTCTGGAGATCCGCTTCTCCTCTGACAAACTGGGCACCTTCTCTGAGGAGTTTTATTTTAATGTTTTGGGGAATCCCCAACCTCTCGTCCTCACATTCAGGTAACTGACTTATTGTTGACTGCTTTTGCCAGTGTGATGCTGCTCCTGAAGCCCATTGTTTTTCAAAGACACTCCATAGTCCTGTTTTTAAAACTCACCTGTTTTTTCCATGTAGTTTCTAGCCTTTTGTTATGCAGATGAATTAAATGTGTTATGGTTTCACCTGCATAAATATTGAACCACAGTTTGGTGAAAATTCTATAATTCACTTGCCATTCTTGCCACTTCTTTCAGAGTAAGTTGGATTACTGTTGAAAATGCTGAAAGTAGAGATTTCAGGAGCGCCACTCTTCACTTACAAATGAATTTATTTTGCTCTCCCTGTCACAGTCTCCTTTTCTCTCAGTTTTAAGTAGCCTTTTGTTTCTTATGAAGTAAATAATGAATGAACCAGTCACTTACTTTTTATGTTGCAGGACCAGTGACCTTCACTTTTGAATGGTCAATGTGGAGTACATTTAAATAAAAAGCTCTTTGTCCTATTGTTTGTTGCAGGGGGTGTGTAATGGGCCCAACATTTCATTTTAACATTCCTGAACTCAACTTTGGAGAGGTATCCTTCGGTACGTGAACTTTGTACTGACAATAGCCATAATCACCTGTTTACCAAAAACCCCAGTACCACTTCTTATTTTCCTGATTTTCTCTGTTTATTTGGATCTACTCTCTGCATTGACTCCAAAAGGCTTTCCTCACACACTGACCTGCTCACTTAGCAATACCTCATTGGTGTCTATGAGTTTTGGCCTGCGGATCCCTGGAGATGGGATGGGGAGAGATAGTGTGACCAGTACAGAGCAGGTAACAGAGCTGAATAGGAATGACTGGAAGCCAGGAGACAAGGCATCTGAGAGGCCTCGAGAATTCAGAGTGACACCCAATTCAGGCACTATCCAGGCTCAGAGCCAACTGGACATCAAGGTAGGACTCTTTGTTTTATATACCCTCCCTTGACCCTTCAGTGCATGCTCCACTGCAAATTTGACACAAATTAGAATTGATTTCACGATGCAAAGGTTAGCCTGAATCACTTCAGCTCAACTGTCTTGTCTGCCCCTTTTTAACAAAAGTCTCCCAACAGAAAAACAAACTTTTTTTACCTTTTACCTTCAGAATTGACTGAGGAGATCTCAGAATTTGAAATCCACTGACTACAGAACAGACTTCTAATCCCTAATCAGCTTAATACGGTGCTTTTATTTATTTGTTTGTTTTTGTTTGTTTGTTTTTAAAGGCTTGCTGTTGTTAAAACAACAAATGAATAAGCACACACACGCGCACACACACACACACACACACACACACACACACACACACACAGAACACAACAGAAGCTTAAATAACTCTTTTAGCCCCATTACGTTGGGTCTCTTACCAGATGTCTGGCACTGTGTGTACCTGTCAGCCAGTGGCCCTTTCCATCAGCAATAGCTGTTATATGCTTTGAAAGGACTAATATGTTGGCTTTGTCTGGGTGTCTGTGGGCTTGTCTGAGGTTGGGGTGTCTCCTGTCAGTGTACAGGATGTCTTGATCTCATTCTTTAATAGTTCTGTCAAGTCTGTGAGCTTAAATGAAGTCTGGTCATTCAAAAAGATCTGCCTGAGCAATCAGCAGCTGGATCTTGCTTCTCTGGGTGAGGGCACTCACAGCTGGGTGTGGTGTTGTTTGCACCCATTTTTCGGTTCAATTATGGCTCATTCTGTGCAAAAATAACCTGGCATGTTGAGTACAAAACTGACATACAGTATGAGTCTAACTGACATATGAGTCTGACATTAAGTACAAAACTGACATGAGTCTAAGCTCACTGTGCATGTTGCCTTATATACTGTAGAAGGCAACATGCAAAGTGTCCTCATCCTCTCATATTAACTATACATGAATTAGGATTTCCCAAATGATGGGAAGTCAGGAAAAAAAAATATGGAGAAATCAGATATTCATATTCCACTTGATTTTATTCATTTTGGGAAGTTAACAATGGATGGTTTTGCATGTGCTTTTGTCCAAAAAACTGGTGTAAATTAGCAACACGTGGCTCTGAGTAGACATTTTGTGCCATAATAGAAGATTTTAGAGCTTTGGTAAAAGAAAGTATACTGCTAGCAGAGGCGACTGCTCTAAGACTACAAGGGAAGCCCAGCTTCCTCTAAAATGTCACAAAAAAGTTTGTCTGTTAAATATGTATTTACACTACTTAACTCTCTTATTCCAAATTGATATTATTTGCGCGAAAGTGCTCAGCTTTACGGCTAGTTCGTTCAGCAGTTATTTTTCGCTGGTCACCATAATCTGATAACATGATTTTTCCCCATAGAAGCCTGTGGAAGCATGACCCATTGAAAACCCATTGATGCTCAGTGCAGTGTTGTTTTTGGCAGCCATTTTTGATTTAGTTTTAGTCTTAGTCTTTTGGACGAAATGCTTATTAGTTTTAGTCACATTTTAGTCAATTCCATCCTTGATAGTTTTGGTCTAGTTTTAGTCGACGAAAACTAAAAGGGTTTTAGTCCAGTTGTCATTCATTTTAGTCAAAAAAAATAATTACTTTAAAACATTAAATTAGGCCTATACAGAGATAGGAAATTGTAATCGAGGTTGACAGGTTGTGCAAAACATACTCTCAAAACAGTGTCTCAAAACAAACTTGTTTCACTTGAACGTAAAAAGTATGTCAAATATTTGGGTTTAATAATCGATGACAATCTTTCTTGGAAGCCTCATATTGATTTTATTTGCAACAAAATAAGCAAGGTTGTCGGCCTTTTGGCCAAGCTTAGACATTTTATTCCACTACATACCCTTATGACATTATATCGCTCTCTGATTCAACCTTATTTAACATATGGTCTTAGTTCTTGGGGACAGGCTTGTAAAACTCATATGAATAAAGTATTAATCCTACAAAAACGAGCTTTAAGATTTATCCATTTTGTTGATAATAGAGAAAGTGCCCTTCCATTGTTTTCCAAAACCAATATTTTACCAGTAAATCTTCTTTTCTATGAATATATTTCTAAATTAATGTATGACGTTGTTAAAGTGCACCCTCAAACATTTGTAAATTATTTTCTTCTATTTGTAGTATCCATTCTTATAACACTAGGTCATCTTACTCCAAGAACTTATATACTCAGTATTCTCGTACAAATCTACAAAAGAACTCATTTTCCCATGTTGGTGTTAGGGTATGGAACCAGATTCCAACTTCTATAAGATCTTCATCTAAATTGTCGTTCAAGAAAAAAGTCAGACACCACCTTTTTTCTGATTTAAGTAGATATGGATATGATGTTGACATCTCCAAACTCTTTCTTTCTACATAACTTTATTTCTATATATAATTAAGAGCTATATATATTTATTTATTTATCTTAGTTTTAACTTTAAATATTATTTAATACCATGCATGAATTATTATCAGTATGACAAGTATACCTCTCTCTCTATATATATATTTTTTTCAATGTTATTGAATGATATATTACTGTACCTTTATATCGAATAACAAGTATTGTCTCCTCGTTTTCTTTTTGTTACCAAATAGTTGTTAATTTGTCAAGTATGTTTTATTATCTTTTTCATACATATTTACAATTGTATTATATTAATTCATATAAAATATTTTTTTCTTTGTAAACATGAGTCTGCCTTGATTAGCAGTGCGCTATTTGCAGACTCGTGCAGTCTATTATATGTTTATATGTAACTGAAATAAATAAAAGATTGATTGATTGATTGATTGATTGATTGATTGATTGATTGATTGATTGATTGATTGATTGATTGATTGATTGATTGATTGATTGATTGATTGATTGATTGATTGATTGATTGATTGATTGATTGATTGATTGATTGATTGATTGATTGATTGATTGATTGATTGATTGATTGATTGATTGATTGATTGATTGATTGATTGATTGATTGATTGATTGATTGATTGATTGATTGATTGATTGATTGATTGATTGATTGATTGATTGATTGATTGATTGATTGATTGATTGATTGATTGATTGATTGATTGATTGATTGATTGATTGATTGATTGATTGATTGATTGATTGATTGATTGATTGATTGATTGATTGATTGATTTGCACATGCTCTCTACATAAACACTGTCTAGTGCAGACATCCCAAGTCTCCCGGAAGTTCCGGGAGTCTCCCGCATATTGCTAGTGGCTCCCTGATGCCCGCAAATTGGAGAATATCTCCCGGAATCTAGAGCAAGCGAACAAGAGCGTGCATGCGAAACATTAATGTCTGCATCGCGCATATGACGGAGTGTGCGAGGGAGAGCGAGAGAGACTGCGTGTGTGCCTGTTCATGTAGCGCATGCTAGACAAAGAGCATCCTGATTGGTTTACAGACATCCAAACTCATTTCAGGGAGGTGTCGTGACATCCCCCTTCGCTGATGGGAAAAAAGTCATGCGTCACGACACCTCCCTGAAATGAGTTTCTGCAGGCTGGGATGTCTGCTAGTGCGCATGCTCCATTGTTCACAGACTCGTGTTTCTGCCTCCGTTTAACATGTCGCAATATACTAAGGCACAGCAACAGGTCTGAAAAGCTACATTTCCCCCCATATGTTTCACAGTAACTCAAATATGGGTCAATATATGACAAAGCATTCAGTTGCTGTCCCACCAATAATCCCTGCAGGACAAGTTTTACTCATGACATGTTAATTGAATTTAAGTTAGCTTAACCAAGCCAACTTTAGCATGAAGCTAGCGGTCCCATTCATTTTCACCAGGTCACGGTGTTTTGGAAAACTTCAAAGGGAATTCATCACAGCCCGATTGTTGAGTGACATTAACCAAAGCTAGCAAACGTATACATGATCTGTTAAGGACTTCTTGTAACGTTAACTTACCGTCGCAGAAATAGCAGCATGGTGAGCCTTTAGATGCCTCTTGAGGTCGGTCGTATTCTTGCCACGTAGTATCGTCATATTTCAAATAATGTAAGACTAATTTTAGATATAATAGACTACCCAGAATTAGTGCAGGATGACAGTTTTATTCTTTTTTTGGATTTCTATAAGGCTTTTGACTCCTTGGAACATGACTTTATTATTACTGCTTTAAATAAATTTGGTTTTGGTCAATCTTTTTGCAATGCAGTTAATACATTATATTCTAATAGTAACAGTTCTATAAAACTTGCTAATGGTACTTCTCCAAGATTTTCTCTGAAACGTGGAGTGAGGCAGGGGTGCCCCCTATCAGTGTACCTATTTCTTCTTCCTGTGCAACTCCTCAGTTTACATGTCAAACTCAGTCCATTAAAGGGGATGGTCATCGCTAAGGGGCTCATTTCACTGAGTACGATCTGGAAAAATCGCACGCAACCACGCACGACTATGATCGCAGCTATGGTTTCCCGTAGTCGCGGGCAAAATCCGTGTGACCTAAACCCATTATTTTCTGTGTACGCTCTATGTTCGATGTTATCTCATTCGACCTTCGATGTGTACGCTCTACCTGCGTCCTATACGCTCTGTAGACGCTTTACATACGCTCTACTTGCGTCTATCCACTCGATCTGATGCGATCTTAACACGACCAAAGCTCGTTCTGTTCGACCAATCTGCGACATAGCGTCGATCTCTCGGCGATCTATCCTCGCAAGTGTGCGACCTCGGCCGATCAAGGCTCAATCTTGGCCGATCTAGCTACGTACGAGTTTCAATGTACCCTCGATCAATACGATTTAGCCAGCGATATAAACGTTCTAGTCTCGCTCTGTACGCTCAATTCTCGAGCTTTTCTAGACAGATTCTCGCCTGAGCTATGCGCAAATTTGTCACAGTCGGCCGGATTTGCGTGTGACCCACTGTGACCATATAAAAAGGCCCGGCGATCGGTGGCCGACCATCAGTTTTTGACCAGCCTCCGAAGGGACAACATGGACCCAATCGCTCTGCATCATGCTATTGCGCCCTATATGACGTTCAGTAGGCGTAGCTTATGCGCCCTATTTATATGACATTAAATACGTGTAGCTTTAATAGGATTAGGAGAAGGTAGGTCGTAACTTAAGAGATGGCCGATCTTTATTGGTTGAAGTAGGTCACACCTTAATCCTCTTTTGAATCCAATCATGCCCATGGGAAGAATAGGGAGCGTACGGGTCTAGGGAAGGTCTGGGACAGGTTGCGCAGAGCGAGGCTTGATCGCAAAAGAGTGAAGCTAGATCGCACAGATCGAGTGAGTGTCGAGGACGGGCCGAGCAGCACAACCATGCGCGCAATCAGTTCTCGCTCGAGAAGACTGAGCATCGCTCATCCCCGTTCTAGCCTCGATTGTCTCTCGACCAATGCATCCTTTCCTCGACCTTGTTCGCTCTTTCGACGCTCTCTGTGCAACTATTAGGTCGAGGTTCAGTTTTTTGACATGTCAAAAAAAAAACGAGCTATGATCTCTTTGTCGGGGAGACCATTCCTCGACCACGTGCAACCACGGAAGACCAAGACGTGACCAACCCTCGGTCAACCGTCGACTGCGTACGACCTGCGGCGACCAAGCCACGCTCTGAGATCGCAGCGCGGTCTTCCAGGAAGATTTCTCGGTGAAATGACCCCCTAACAGAGAGATATTTATAAGTCAACTAGCAGATGACACTGCTCTCCTTCTCAGAGATGCTTCACAAGTATCAGTGGCAATCAACAGTATCCAGTCCTTTTCGAAAGCCTCCAGACTTTCCCTTAATCTTAATAAATGCGAACTTTTGCCTGTTAAAGACTGTTTGGTAGCCTCAATTCATGGAATTCCTGTGAGAAACTCTGTAACATACCTTGGTATTCAAGTCACTAAAAATGGGCAATCCAGATGTTCTGTAAACTTCACTCCTATTATTGAAAAAACCAAAAAATCCTTAATCACTGGCTGCAGAGAGACTTGTCTTTGAAGGGAAGAGTTCTGCTCTCGAAGGCAGAGGGAATCTCACGTCTAACCTATGCTGCTCAGTCGTTACATGTTGATAACACAACGTGTAAATCAATTGATAAAATCTCATCTCATCTCATTATCTCTAGCCGCTTTATCCTTCTACAGGGTCGCAGGCAAGCTGGAGCCTATCCCAGCTGACTATGGGCAAAAGGCGGGGTACACCCTGGACAAGTCGCCAGGTCATCACAGGGCTGACACATAGACACAGACAACCATTCACACTCACATTCACACCTACGGTCAATTTAGAGTCACCAGTTAACCTAACCTGCATGTCTTTGGACTGTGGGGGAAACCGGAGCACCCGGAGGAAACCCACGCGGACACGGGGAGAACATGCAAACTCCGCACAGAAAGGCCCTCGCCGGCCACAGGGCTCGAACCCAGGACCTTCTTGCTGTGAGGCGACAGCGCTAACCACTACACCACCGTGCCACCCAATTGATAAAATGTTAAATAATTTTTTATGGAAAAACAAAACCCACTACTTAAGGAAATATGTCACTTTAAACTCCTATGACAAAGGTGGCTTGAATTTTATTGATTTTGGTGCACTTAATAATACCTACAAAATAAATTGGATCAAAAAGTATTTGAAAACCCCCAGATCTATTTGGAATTTCATTTTGCATCATGTATTCTCAAATTTAGGTGGCCTTAATTTCCTGCCGCTCTTACAGCATTCCAAAAATACCACTGAAACTTTCTTACTTCCATCGACAGGTTCTTCTCGCATGGACATGAATTTACAAACATAGTTTCTCTCCGCAGAGTTGCTTCATTTGGAATAACCGTAATATTGTTTATAAAAACAAAACACTATTTTTGGATAAATGGTTTAACAACGGAATTGTTATGGTTAGTCAGTTGTTCAAAAAAAGATGGGTTGCTGTATAATTATTCTGAATTTCTTATGAGATATAATATACCAATAACACCTAGAGAATTTTCAGTGGTTTTTGATGCTATTCCTTCTGGTCTGTGTATGTTATTCAGGGGCTCTTACAGCTCTCCTCCCCTATCATTCAATCCTCCTGATGTATCACAGTCTTCTCTTCGTAGGGTTTCTTTTTCATCTGGTAAGCTTTTTAACTCCAAAGTAAGAGCCATGTTTCAGGATGGTCTTGTCTCTGTCCCACCAGCATCATTTTATTGGGCCAATTTTGTGTCTGATATTGATTAGAAAAAAGTTTGGACGTTACCACAAATTTTTTTTTCTATCAAACAAAGTCAAAGAGATCTCATTTAAATTGATACACAAATTCTACCCTGCAAAACAATATTTATCAAGATTTAAGAATGATATTGATGTTAACTGTTCTTTCTGCCAAAAGCATCCTGAAACATCTACTCACTTGTTTTTGTCATGTGAATTCACTTATAAATTTTGGAGGGACTTCCACAGCTATGTTGCTGATTCTGTCTTTTCTGATTTTCACCTTTACTACAAGTATAAGAATGTCATTTTTGGTTTTCATAACTTTAATCACAAAGATAAGGTTGCATTCTTTTTAATAAACGTTTTTATTTTTAGCAAAGTTTCACATACACAAGTGCAAATTCATCAGCAGAAAGCCTGAACTCTTTGTACTTAAAAAAGAACTTGAACAATATATGAGGACAATCTCTTCATCGAAAAATACAAAGGCTTTAAAGACTATCAACATTTGCAAATCGTTAAATTTGTTTACAGGAAATATGCTCTCGCACACTTAATTACTCTCTTGTCTATTCTGTTTTTTTCTCTTTGCTTTTTTTTTTAAAGTCTGTTCTTGGAATGTCTTGTTCATATCTGTATTTTGCTCTTGATTTAGCTCTGCTTAATTGTACTTAATAAAGAGGAAAAAATAAAATAAAATTCTTGCCACGTACCTGTAGTTTACAGCCACAGCGTGTACCTCTGTCTCCCACTACAAGGCATTCTGTTTTATTTTCTGCTGGATTATGTGTAAAGTATGTCCATAAATCATTGCATCTTTTTCGCCCACCAAGCCCTTGTGCTGGTGTTGCCACCTCCATGGTCCACGAACTGTGTACACTGTGCCTGGTGGGCGTGGCCAAACAAGGACAGGATGCAGTGCATTGCTGATATTTTCAGCATTTGGCAGACAGGTTGCACGCGCCGTTGAAGGAAACGCCATGCATTTTGGTAGTCCTATAGCCAACCCACTAACATTTTCATCTCGTCTCGTCAATGAAAACAATCAGATACGTCTCGTCATATTTTCGTGATCAAAGAGTTATGTTTAGCTCGTCACTGTCTCATTTTAGTCATGAAAAAAAGGTGTGTTAACGAAATAATTTCGTCATTGTCATCGTTAACGAAAACAACACTGGCTCAGCGTCTCTGTAGTTTATTGCCACTACAGGATATGCTTTGATCTTAGTACAGAAAAGCTAACTAATTTATTGGACAATATGCTTTTAAAATGTAATTTCTGGATACCTGGCTTCACTGGGGTCCTATGGACAGTCGGTGACAGCAAGGCAGGACTGGATGATGATTGGAGGAACTCTCAAATCTTTTTTCAATGTCATATGACAACAGCAACAACTTTATTCATCACACGCTTGTGAAATTCCTCTCTGGATTTAACCCATCTGAAGCAGTGAACACACACATGCACACACACACATACCCAGAGCATTGGGCAGCCATGCTAACAGCGCCCGGGGAGCAGTTGGGAGTTAGGTGCCTTGCTCAAGGGCACCTCAGCCCAAGGCCGTCCCATATTAACCTAACCTGCATGTCTTTGGACTGTGGGGGAAACCGGAGCACCCGGAGGAAACCCACACAGACACGGGGAGGACATGCAAACTCCACACAAAAAGGCCCCCAACGGCTGCTGGGCTCGAACCCAGAACCTTCTTGCTGTGAGGCGACTGTACTAACCACTTACACCATGCCACACTGTACCCAGGATTTTAAAACACTGATAGTGTTTTAAATTGACTGTAGGTGTGAATGTGAGTGTGAATGGTTGTCTGTGTCTATGTGTCAGCCCTGTGATGACCTGGCGACTTGTCCAGGGTGTACCTTGCCTTTCGCCCGTAGTCAGCTGGGATAGGCTCCAGCTTGCCTGCGACCCTGTAGAACAGGATAAAGCGGCTAGAGACAATGAGATGAGATGAGATGAGATGAGATGTCACATTGGAGGGATTCAAGCTCAGTCCATGTTGTGTGTTGGCAAGTGAAGTCGTAAGACTAGCTGCTGCTCATTCTCATTCTTTTCCGACCAATATGCAGTTCCTATTTCCATTTGTATATACTGTAAATAAAATTGTAAATACAGAGTTTGTGAGTTTGTTACTTGCGTTCATTTCGGTTCAGTAAAGGCTGTTTCCTTTAAGCTAGGCAGTAGACGGGAAATATAACCAGCTAGCTAGCTGTTAGCTGTGTGAAATGGCAAATGTTGCTAATGTTGTCAACCTACTTTTGGAGAAGACATTTGATGCTCTTCCTTACAAGGAGAGGCTCAAAATTAAACAACAGGACAGATCAACGTCTAAGATCATCTCATCTCATCTCATCTCATTATCTCTTGCCACTTTATCCTGTTCTACAGGGTCGCAGGCAAGCTGGAGCCTATCCCAGCTGACTACGGGCGAAAGGCGGGGTACACCCTAGACAAGTCGCCAGGTCATCACAGGGCTGACACATAGACACAGACAACCATTCACACTCACATTCACACCTACGGTCAATTTAGAGTCACCAGTTAACCTAACCTGCATGTCTTTGGACTGTGGGGGAAATCGGAGCACCCGGAGGAAACCCACGCGGACACGGGGAGAACATGCAAACTCTGCACAGAAAGGCCCTCGTCGGCCACAGGGCTCAAACCCGGAGCTTCTTGCTGTGAGGCGACAGCGCTAACCACTACACCACCGTGCCGCCCCGTCTAAGATCAATTTAATTTAAAAAAATCAGGGGTCACAATCGCTCATTTCAGCTGATTTGAGATGACAAAGTAAACTGGTTAACTGGGAGTGCTTTGACCAAGAGAATGTACTGTTGGCCTTGTCTCTTAATGAGACCATCTGAGGGATGTATTATTTGGTCAAAACTGGATTTTGGAGATTTGACCAACTTTGACAGGGCATACAAAAGGCAAGAGTAAAGCAAGGAACACTTAAGTTCATGTGCCTGCTTAAGTTTACGTGGCAGAGTCAGAGTAGAACATGGCAGAATTCACATATAAATAACAACAAATTGACAAATAATTGACAAATGACAAATAACAAATAATTTGAAAAATTTTATTACATAGACCTAAAACTGAGCTTCCCTTATTTCAAAGATCACCAGCCACCACTAACTGCTAGTAAGGAAACGTACTTTAATTCTGCTTGTCCATGGGGCTGCTTATGTCACACAGCTCTAGCAAGCATGATCATAGAAAACATCATGAACATATGCATCAGTTTTCTCACATTTAACAAAGAAAGTTAACCCACTAAACAATAACCTTTTGTGACAGTTTTGTTACATTGGCAATTTTCCAAATGTTATAGAAGACGCAAGTGGAGACAACACAAATGGAATGCAATAATTGCACCCTTTCATGTAAAATTGATTCCACTGTCCACAGTAGTCTTTTCATTATTGCATCATCAGCTATATCAATGCCATTCATACTGTTTACTTGTCCTGACAGAAGAATAAAAACTTCCTTTATTAGCATATTTATCTCTCTCTTACCAGACTTGCATTTTCTCTTGAGCCTTAATCTTTTTTGGCAAGTCTGTGGTTTACACTTTCTCCTATTTCACAGCAGCTTTTAAACTCCAAGACACAGAATGTATTTATTAGGCATCCCAGGCACAGTTTATGTGATGAGCTATAGCCTCAGTAAATTAAACATTATTGTCAGACTCATGGTAGCTCTTTTGGGGCCACAAGAAGTCATTTCACTGCACCTGCTCAAGTATGTATGTACATCTAGCCCTCAGGACCACTTAATGACGGCTGCCCTGGACTAGGAAGTGCTAACTAAAGATCTCTGCTGCAGTATTATTGGTTAGCATCTGACTGCCATGACTAGTGTCTGTCTGTGATTTACTTACTAGTATATATTTTTATAGGTATATTAATGTAGTTTGGATTTCGGGGTAGTTAAAAAGGGGTGGGAAATTAAAAAAGTATTGTACTTCTTCCCACTCCTTTTTCAAACAGTGTGCGGTGTATTGTAATGTCTTAGCTCTTTATGTTATTTTATTTAGTTATTTTTTTGTCACTTTCTCGGTGTCTTTCTTTTGTATGTACAAATAGTTACATACATTTTTTTTATATACATGTTCAAAATAAAAATAAATTCATTCATTCATTCATACTTGTACTAGGTTTACCTGGTCAGTACTAGAATGACTGCAGAACAGAACAGCTGTTTGAACTGCATAAATAAATTTTAAAAAATCCGCTTTAGGGATAATTCTGGATTCTGGGATAATTCCAATAATTATGTACACAATTCATATTATTTAAAGAAATCCAGTAACTGTACTATTGTTTACTTATTTTCCCCCATACGGTACATCTGGAGGTGAGTAGTGTCATAAACAGTCATGTAATATGTACTGTATATATAACTATGCCTGCATGTGTGTCTGTTGCAGGTGGCCTTGTGCTCCAATACAGTGCAGCAGTACTGTTTGGCACTGGTGGTGGATGTGCATGGAGTTGGAGAGGGGGTGTTAGCTCTCCCAATTAAGGCTAGGTAGAACATTTATGGCGACCCCCTCAAGTCTGTTCATAAAGTATATAAGTATACAGTATAAAAGGTTATTTCTTTACTGACGATTCTCTCTACAGCTGTGTTGTTCCTGAAGTGCACCTGGCAAGTTCTCTGCTTCAGTTTCAGCACTGCTTCCTGGGTTATCCCTATGAGCAGACCATTACACTGATTAATGACACAAATCTCCCTGCATGCTATGGCCTTCTAGCCCAGGTAAAATGACCAAGTTCATTACTGTATCTTGTGGTGAAGGATAGGAAAGTAAATTTTCAGATAAACATGACTGAGAAGAGGATTAAGGCTCTTCTTATCCCAAAGTACTACACAATTACTGCATTACTACACAAGTACTGTATCTTATCCATGTCTCTCTGACCAGCATGTGAGCAACACTGTGTTTGTGTATATGTAGGAGTATGAGGAGAACCCATCTCTACTGTACTCTACTGCTCATCCACGAGGAGTGATCCAGCCATCTAGTACTGAGCAGATTCCTCTGGTTCTTCAGGCTAAAACAGTAGGCCAAGTGCAACTTACTGCTCTCATTGCAATTTTAGGCCGACAGGATCCTCCACTGGTAAGCATATGTGTATGTGAGCACATGTGTATCAGACAGAGATACAGGCAAAGAGACTTGACCAGTGCATATTTTCATGCCCACAATGTAGATTATTTTAATAGAACTACAAATTGACTCAGCTGTAATTTTCAATATCATTCAATGAGCCCTTGCTCCTTTCCGTCTCCCACAGGAATTGCTCCTGTCCTGTATTGGCCAGGGTCCAGCTGTTTCCCTCTCTGCCACCGAGCTACACTTTGGCACCATCCCAGTGCTCACTGACATCTCAAGGACACTGCAGTTGTTCAACCAGTCCCCCATCCCGGCCTGCTTCTTGGCACAAATGGTGGGTCTAACATTATTTTAATCATTGCGAAAATGTGACAAGAAGTGATAGGTATACTTTCTCTTTATACTAGGCTATGCTTTTCTTCAGAGCTGAGTGCCAGTATGATTTTGGAGAGTACATCGACTGTGAAAGTGTGTCTTTAAGGCCGTCTGTAGAATTCTGGCTTAAGCACAGCAACTTTAAGAAGCTTGGGTGATTTGCTGCTGAAATAGCAATGTAATTGCACACGTACATTTCAAGAACAATGTTAACATTCAAATGCAGCTCTACGTGCATTTTTAACTGCGGTTTCATACTATTCTATAATAAAGTCTTAATTTATTTCATAACCATTTTTACATGATCAGTAGTTTAACCATATTAAGAGGCAGGATCTATGAGCATCTCTAAAGGCTAATTTACAGCAGAACCGTTTGTGAGACATTTTTCAGTTGTCCGTCTGACATCCACCTTTTGTTACAAATAGAATTTCATTGGATTCAATACAGCAGTTTAGACTGGTAGTGCTTCAGATGCATATTATGTCCATGAAAACACAGTGGGAGCTTTTTAAATGCTTCAGTTTTATTTTTTAGTGCGTAAAGCCTGCTGTTGCATTCTCAAATCTTGAAAATCACACTTCAGAAATGGAGGCAGTAGAAACTGATAGATGCATACATTCACTTACATTTTGCTCACATCTACATCTCACTTGCTGTATAAATTATCTTGAAGATTTATGGTTTTACATTAATATAGACAAAAGTGTAATTTTTGTGATTTGGGCTTTACTTACAGTTTTGCCATGTAATAACCCAATATTGTCTCTTGAAATTTGCACCACTTTGCTATTATTGTGTACAAAAATGAATATGCCTATAATCGAGTGTAGCTTAGTTTTGGCAGGCCACGAAATCAAGCTCAGTCCTCAATCCCAGCTACATCAGCTGACTGCAGCTGATCTCAAGCCAGCCCCCATCAGCTGTCAGGTCAGCTGATTCCCTTCTATGCATTCTTTTGGCAAATCTCTCATAGAGCACCTTATTTAAGCAGCTTTAACGTGCCTACCTTTGCTGCTTCCTCTGCAAGCCATTTTGCCACCCACCTCCACCCCAAGTCCTCCCCCTTCATGCTGTCTGACTTAATCAATGTCATTTCTGTATCATTGATGCCGGCTCCACGGTGGTGTAGTGGTTAGCGCTGTCGCCTCACAGCAAGAAGGTCCTGGGTTCGAGCCCCGGGGCCGGCGAGGGCCTTTCTGTGTGGAGTTTGCATGTTCTCCCCGTGTCCGTGTGGGTTTCCTCCGGGTGCTCCGGTTTCCCCCACAGTCCAAAGACATGCAGGTTAGGTTAACTGGTGACTCTAAATTGACCGTAGGTGTGAATGTGAGTGTGAATGGTTGTCTGTGTCTATGTGTCAGCCCTGTGATGACCTGGCGACTTGTCCAGGGTGTACCCCGCCTTTCGCCCGTAGTCAGCTGGGATAGGCTCCAGCTTGCCTGCGACCCTGTAGAAGGATAAAGTGGCTAGAGATAATGAGATGAGATGATGCCGGCTCACAACCCAGTCTAGGCCACCTTCTTCCATTGCTCCACGGTCCAGTTCTGATGCTCACATGTACGGTAGGCGCTTTTCTTGGCGGACAGGAGTCAGCATGAGCACCCTGACCAGTCTGCAGTTCCTCCATCCATACAAAGCAAGTTGTGATGCGCTGTGTGTTCTAACACCTTCTGTCATTGCTAGCATTAACTTTTTTAGCAGTTGTGCAGGTGCTCTTCTGTGGTTCACTGATTGCCCTTCCTTGGACCACTTTCTGATAGATGATAATCGCTGGATACTTAGAACACCTCCATGACCTACAATTTTGGAGAGGTGTTGACACAGTCATCTAACCATTGCTTTTGGCCCTTGTCAAAGAGGCTAAGATCCCTAATCAATGCATTTTCATTCCTGTCGCCCTCCCTGCTTTAGGCGTTCCATGCAGGCACATGGAAGGGTAGGGAGGTGCTTTTCCTGCCTCAAGGCTTTCCATGTAGGCACATGGAAGGGCAGAGAGGTCCCTTAATCCAAGCCATTAATGCTGCTACCACCTCCCTGCTTTAGCTGTTCCACGCAGGCACATGGAAGGGCAGGGAGGTGCACTCCCTGTTTCAAGGCTTTCCACGTAGGCACATGGAAGGGCAAGGAGGCATGCTCTCCCTGCCCCAAGGCTTTCCATGTATGCACGTGGAAGGGCAGAGAGGTCCCAGAACAGAGCCACCCACCAAATACAACTTGTTGCAAATACTGCAATGTAAATAATGTTCCTTGACGAAAGTGGTTCTGACAGAAGTAGCACAACAGGAAGTATTACCTTCTAAGTCAACCAATGCAGTGATATTTTCAAACCCATTTTAAAAACTGGCTTTGCATTACTGCTTAAGCAAAGGCTTACAATTCCTGTTCCATTAGAAAGCATTTTGGGGATGCTCACAATTATTAATGGGACTCCATTTCAAAGAAATAAGCTACATCACCCAACTACTAACTACATTCAACAGACTCAACTATTGTATCTGTAAAGAAACAAAGAACAACTTGGTTGTGAAATGAAAATCAGTCGATGTGATTATGCACAGAATATTACATAATTAATGGAATCAATAGAATAAAAATAACAAAATTAAATAAAAACAAGCTGCTTTTACCACGGCAGTACAGTGGTGTAGTGGTTAGCACTGTTGCCTTACAGCAAGAAGGTTCTGGGTTTGAGCCCAGTGGCCGACGGGGGCCTTTCTGTGTGGAGTTTGCATGTTCTCCCCATGTCTGTGTAGGTTTCCTCTAGGTGCTCCGGTTTCCCCCACAGTCCAAAGACTTGCAGGTTAGGCTAACTGGTGGCTGTAAATTGACTGTAGGTGTGATGATTTGACAACTTGTCCAGGGTGTATCCTGCCTCTCACCCATAGTCAGCTGAGCAACCAACTTGCCCATGACCCTGCACAGGATAAGTGGTTATGGATGGATGGATGCTTTTACAACTAAAATATCAGGGTGCTGACTTGTTGGCTCAGTTTCGCAAAGATTTAATTTGATTTGATATTTAAGCAGCAATCTAGCCACCTCTCTTGACACTAAGTTCATTATTGCTTCCCATTATTAAAGGGTTCTGTCTGCACCTATGGTCATGAAAATACTGAGAACATATACAGTAAAGCTGCAATCTTATGAAAATTATATTTTCTTGCTCCATGATTCTGAAAATATGGGCCTCTTTCTTAACATCTTGCAGGCATACGTATTTCACTTTAGAGGAGTTTGTAACCAAAAAAGTTTGTACTTTTAATATTTAATTAACAATATATACTTCCACATCACAGTATGCACTTGAGATTAGTAGACGCTCTATCCCTGCATTCGGTCTAGTTACCTTTCTGTTTCACCATGGTTGAATGAACAAGAGATGTAGGTGGGTTGTAATAAATGCAAATAGCCCCATGACCCATGCAGAAAAACATAATATGCCATTAATGAGAATAACCCCCACATAGCAGTCCTCCCTTACTTTGAAAATCCCAATTAAAACTTTATCCGGGAGATGTCATTCAATACACCACATTATGGGAACTTCTTAATCCTTTCAGCTAGTTTACAATGCTTTCAAGAGGAGAAAAAGAAAATCAAAATGGAGGGAGTGCTGTGTGTTGATGCTTAGTTAAAAAAATCTGCATGGATAAAAATCAAAAGTGAACATGAAGCATCTTGCTTATGAAGTTATGCTCTGTCAAAATCCCTCATTGTAGGTGCTAGGGTCCCATAGCTATTAAAACACAAGCAGATTATTACTTGCATTACACTGCCTGCACTCTTCCTCTTTCTGACAGATTAGTTCTGTCTGTCTACAATTTGACATTAACTCTCTGTCTACAAATTCCCTTTTCCTTTCATGCTATCCTCTTTTACTCCTTGCAGCCATTATCCTGCGACCATCCTTAGATTAATGGACGATGGCAGGAGAACACAGACAAACACATTCTGGTTCATTCTGAAGTGATCATGCCTATGCCCTACTCTGTCCAAAAATTTCACCCTTGAGACTAAGAATTCTGAAGAGCATAACTCTGAACATCCATTTCAAATTACTTTTTTTTTTTTTTATTATTATTTTTCAAAGCCAGAACTAGAGTTTTACTGTTGCACAAACACTGACACGTGTTATATATTTTTAGCGATGCAAATGGGCTGTTATCTGATGTGGTGATGAAAGCATTAAACCAAAGAAGTTTTCTTGCTGCTGGAGTTGTTTTATTCCTTTTAGTTAAAGTTGTAAAATGGTACAAAGAACCTTAGGAGCAAAAGTGCCCATCAGTTGTTCCCTTTGAAGATTGTCATATGCTTTTCATCACTTAAAGTGCATATTCTGGACCAATTTCGTTTTTTTTTTTTTTTTTAATATATGAAAGTATGTCCCTTTACACACTCATCCAGAAGGGTAATTTTGCACAAGGCCATCTGTCTACAGCAGAAAAAAATAAAATAACAAAATGCGTCTGGAAAAATCCCAAGGAAGTCTGGAGCCAGATTTGTGACATTACCTGTGGAAGCGCCAGCAGGCTGCACGAGCTTGCAGTTTCAGTGCACAGCCTGTGTAGACCAAGCGCTCTCATTTCTCTTTCATTGTCCGGTCTTTTGGAAAATGATGAGTACTAATCCCATCAAGATTGGTGTTGCTACACCCTCCTACGATACATTTGTTAACCATTTTAATAATTACATGATAACATTGAAGAAATTTGCAGAAAACCACCGGGTCGTTTTCTTATAAACAAACCAGTGGTGACGTAGGATTCAGAGGGAGGCGTCCCGCACGTGATGTCATGAAAATCAATGTTTCCTGGGAAATCCAAATGCCAAGTTTTTTCAGAGGTGGACCAATTCGCCTCAAATGGCTTGATTTCAACTGAATTTTTCTGGTATTGTGCAAGGTAAAAAAAATTGCACAAAATGGAAAATGTGACAGATATTTGACCAAAGTTTAATATAAAATAGGAGAATTACATTGATCTTGCTCCTGAATTTACCCATGATATGCACTAAGTTTGGAACAACCCTACAAATGGCTGCAGGAGATTGCCTCTTTGAAGGGCCCTATATAGGCTTCAGCACTTCAGGATGGACCAGAGCCATACATACAAGTAAATGAGTCCAAGGTGAAGCTAATTGAATTCCAGGAATAAAGCTGGGCTTTATTGTTAGTAATCCATCTTTTTGTTAGTAATCAGCCTTTATAGTTAGTAAGGGCTGAATTGGGATGTATTACAATATTTCTGATGACAAGTTGGAATTCAGTTGGCCTGAAAACTTGAGCATGTGATAACAGTGAGTGCAAAACATGCATTCACTGTGTTATTTCATGTAATCTGCAGAAAAGAACACATTATACTGTACCACCTTTGAGGGTTTAAATAAAATTATTTGTTGGCAGGCTAAGAGTAACACTCAGTGGCGGGTGGAGCCAACAGAAGGAGAGATCCCCCCACAGGGACAGCTAGAACTGACACTGGTGGCCCATCTTTATGATGCTCTGCCCTTCCAGGACAAATTACAGCTGGCCGTCCACGGCAGCCAATCTTGCACAGTAACCTTGTGGGCCACGGGGAAGGGCACCACCATCGTCATTGACCGGCCCTTTGCTCCTCATTTGGACCTTGGAACCCATTTTAGGTACAGTGTAAAATGCAATCTATATTTGTTTCAAAGTTTTAATAAAACCACTTGGGTGAATTATGGTCTGTGTGTTCATACTATTTGTTCAGCCCCATGCCAATGCCACTTGAAGCTAGAATTCTATAATATTTTCTAATTTAATTCATAGCTCTTTTTAGAAGTTGCAAGTCAAAAACAAAGTGACATTTAGTGAACATATTTTATTTCCACAGTAGCGTCTTTAAATTCTGTTCTTAAGATATGTATAAATGTCTTGTATGAGTTAGCGTTAAGTTTTGTGCATGCCATAGTACAAATTTTCTTAAGCATGTTTGTAGTACCCAAGGCTGTAATGTAGGAAGATCAGTAATGCTGAATCAGCATCAGCATTTAAGATAAGATAATTATCTTTTTATATGAGTGCTTCAGAAAAAGACTCCTGCTCAACTAATATACATTTGGAACTACTACCTTTCTGTTTCTACTATGTAGCTCAGGTCTATGCCAGTATCACTTTAGGATCATCAACAGAGGTCAGCGATTTCACAAGCTTTTCTGGACCACTGAAGGCTTTCCCCGCTTCCGGCGCAGAGGCCTGCCAACCACAAAACACCAACCACTCACTATCTCCAGGGACAGCAAAGCCAGGGGTCCACTGGCACCTTCAACTTTGGGTGCTCCTGTCTTCTCCCTGACGCCCACACGGTTGGAGCTTGGTCCAGGTCACTCAGCCGAAATGCTGCTGGAGGGCTCATGTGATACACCCAAAGTAAAGCAAATGTTTTGTCTTACTATATACCATAACACATTCTGAATGGCTTAAAGCTCCAAAGAGGATTTACTTGAACTGTTTTTTTTCTGACTGAAAGACCATAGACTTTTCAAAAGAAATACTCACAGCTAAGTACATAGTATCAAAGTTTTTCTTAGTTAATCAATTCTAACTGTCCCCGAATGCTGCCCAGTTATTAAGTTATACAGGTATAGGGATTGCCTGCATTTATTGGTCATTTAATACTGACTGGTTCGAGGCAAACATCGCAGAGATGGAGCCTGTAATCAAGTCCAAGCGGACTGCTTTGACCGATTACAAATGCAACCCCAGCCAGAAAAACCTGCAGGCACTAAGATTTGCCCACAATAAGGCCTAGCAGACAGCACGCCAGTGTGCCAACGATTACTGGCAGCACCTCTGTTCCTCCATCCAGATTGCCTCTGACACTGGCAATGTCCGAGGCATGTATGAGGGAATCAAACAAGCCATGGGCGTACCCATAAAGAAGACCGTCCCGCTGAAGACCAAGACCGGGGAAGCCATCATGGACCAGGAAAAAAGTAGATGGGGAGATGGGTTGAACACTACCTGGAGCTCTACTCCAGAGAAAACTGTCTCCCAGAAAGCCCTGGATGCCATAGAAGACTTGCCGGTCTTAGAGGAGCTGGATGCAGAACCCACGGTTGAAGAACTGAGCAAGGCCATTGATGCTCTCAGCAGCAGCAAAGCTCCAGGTGAGGACGCCATCCCCCCTGAAGTCATCAAGAGTGGGAAGCCAGTGCTGCTGAAGCCACTTCACGAGCTCCTGTGTCAATGCTGGAGGGAGGGCAAGGTACCCCAAGACATGCGCAATGCCAAGATCATCACATCACCCTGTACAAAAACAAAGGCGATCGTAGCGACTGCGACAATTACCGTGGCATCTCGCTGTTGATCATCGTGGAAAAGGTTTTTGCCCAAGTGGTACTGGCCCGACTGCAAACCGTGGCTGAACGCATCTATCCTGAATCCCAGAGTGGATTCAGGGCAGAGAGATCAACCATGGACATGATCTTTACTGTCCGCCAGCTACAGGAGAAGTGCCATGAGCAGCAGATGCCCTTGTACTTGGCGTTCATAGACCTCACCAGGCCTTCGACCTGGTGGGTAGATGCGGCCTCTTCCAGCTGCTAGGCAAGATTTGCTGCCCCCCAGAACTGCTCAGCATCATAACATCGTTCCACGAAGGCATGAAAGGCACAGTCTCCTTGAATGGATCAACCTCTGAGCCTTTTGAGATCTGCAGCAGAGTGAAGCAGGGCTGCGTCCTTGCTCCAACTCTGTTCGGCATCTTCTCCCTGCTGCTGGCATATGCATTCAGCAACTCCGAGGACGGAGTCCATCTACACACAAGAAGTGACAGAAAGCTGTTCAACCTAGCCTGCCTGAAAGCCAAGACCAAAGTCCAACATGTCCTGATCAAGGAACTTCTTTTTGCTGATGATGTAGTGCTGATCTCCCACACACAGGAACAGCTTCAGAGACTGATCGATCGTGAAGGCCTGTCATGAGTTTGGGCTGACCATCAGCATCAAGAAGACAAAGGTGATGGGTCAAGACACCAACAACCCTCCAGTCATTAACATCGGTGATGGGGAGCTTGACACCACTGACAGTTTCACCTACCTGGGCTCAACCATCTCCAGCAACCTCTCTCTGGATGCGGAAATCGACAAACGTATCGCCAAAGTCGCTGCTGTATTGTCCAAGCTGAGCAAGCGGGTGTGGAACAACAAGCGCCTCACAGAGAACACCAAGCTCAAAGTGTACCAGGCATGTGTCCTGAGCACCCTGCTCTACGGCACTGAATCATGGACAACATATGCCAGGCAGGAGAACCGGCTCGAGAGCTTCCACCTTCGATGTCTGAGGTGAATCCTCGACATCTCCTGGCAGGATCGAGTTCCCAACACTGAGGTCCTGGACAGAGCAGGTCTCCTTAGCATGCACCTCATGCTGAGCCAGAGGCATCTTCGATGGCTTGGCCACATCCATCGAATGGAGGATGGCCACATCCCAAAAAACCTTCTCTACGGCGCTTTGGCTGAGGGATCCCGCCCTGCTGGCAGACCGCAGCTCAGGTACAAGGATGTGTGTAAGCGTGACCTGAAGCTCGCTGGTATCAACATCCAAAGCTGGGAGTCCCTCGCAGATGATCGAAGCCATTGGCGGAGTGCTGTCACAAAAGCAGTGAAGAGTGGTGATGAAAGACGTGCCCGCCAGTTGGAAGAGAAAAGAGCGACAAGGAAACAGAGACAACAAAGCCAGCAGCAACCTACAGATTTCATCTGCAACAAGTGCGGCAAGGACTGCCACGCCAGAATAGGGCTCCTCAGCCACTCCAGACGCTGCTTACAAACCAGAAACTGACCTTCCATGGTGCTATCCATGGTCTCTTGAGACCGAAGGTTGCCTAAGGAAGGAAGGAAAGGAACTGGTCATTTATACATTGTGTTTGTTGTGTACTTGGTTACGCAAAACTCACCTCTGTTTTTGAAAGACGTAACAAGATGCACCAAAGCATATCACACTTATTGCATTTCCTGATACATATATATTACATACTAAATCATGTCAAAAATGCACAGAACTGCACCAAGCAATGTATCACCTTCCTTCTCAGGCACTTTTGCCCTGAGCCTCTATTGATTGAATAGGTAGCAACAAAGGAGTGAAAGTAAAGAGCAGAGATAAACCCAGTCTACTTATGGCACATATCAGTAAGCTGGAGCTCAGTCCTGACAGAGCATGGCTGTATTTCAGATCAGTACTACCAGGCTTGTCTAAGAATATGAATAAGGTGAATATGAATAAGGGGTATATATATCACAGCTTTAGCTTTGAATATGAAAAGTTTAAAGGTGTGTGTGTGTGTGTGTGTGTGTGTGTGTGTGTGTGTGTGTGTGTGTGTGTGTGTGTGTGTGTGTGTGTGTGTAGGTGGTAAGAGAAAGGCTGGTATGCCATGCCATCGTGGGAAATCAGAACATGAAGGAGTGTATCATGACAGCGGATATCACATGTCAATTCATTGCCCCAGTCTTGAATATCTCCCCTCAGCAGTTCAACTTCTGTGTAGAAAAGGTTTGTGTGCTCAATCTTGTGTTACTGACTGAAACCTGTGTGCTCATAAATCACTCTCCGAAACACTTATGTTATCCAAGTGAATTGCATCTTCATGGTCTCAACTTGAAATTGTGGACATCATTTGTACTTTATTCTTATTTTCTGGGAGAGCATCAGTCTCTTCTACATGTTTGCAATGTTGCAATTACCTATTCCTCTGCACTGGATTGATTGTTGTTGTTCGTAGTCTGTAGAGCAGATAATAAACATGAAAATACCACAGTCCATTTTTTGAGGTCAATTCACTAGTTTTAATATCAGCTTCAATAAAGCACAGATTTTCTTGAATTACATGAAAGGCCCTCAAAGATGTGGGCTTCTACCCAGGAAGAGACGCTATAGTATGCCAGAAGAGTGTACATTTTTTAAAATAATATCTGAGTCATTTGTTTTTTATGTTTGTGTCGGTGTCTTTCTAAATCGTTCATACTATATCAGTGTAAGGAGTTTAGAACAACTAGGCATTTATTTCCATTTTAAATCTCTCCAGTGTGATGAAATTCAAAGCAACCAATGGTATTAAACCTTGCTAATGCAAGCCTGATCTGATTATTGAAATTTCAGCCCTTTTGCTTTTCACTTGGATTCTTATCTCAAGGGGAAGCCATGGCGTTTTTGACACCCCCACCCACACACACAATACCACATGTGCACAACCTTACCTCCATTGTGAGCTTCAGCCTTAGTGGTTTTCATAGATCTTTATGATATTCTGACAACTACTTTCAAGTTCCATTGCCAGGCAGCTTTTTCAGAACTTAAAATGCTAATTTGATTTGAGAGCATTCTTTTATCTGGTACAGTCCCATATGTCTGTATGTTGACAGCTCGTGCTAGATTTACAGACAGTTCCTGCACAAGGGCTTGCAAGCCTAAAGCAATTAAGGAGTAGGAGAGAGAAGAGAAGGCAGAGGAGCTCAGTGATTGAATCGGATGAGAAAAGAGACAGGAGTGAGGAAGAAATTTTAGTTTCAACAAATTGGAACCAATCTTACAGAACTAAGAGCAGTTTTGAAGATTGCTGTGGAGATTAAATCCATGGGCAGCAAATTATTAGATTCTCTGTAATTAGGAAAGAATCACAAAGGAAAGCCTTTATAAGACAGAGTATAAGATTTATAATTGTGAGTGGCAACATAAAATAATATTATACAACAGAGATTCCCAGCTCTATACAACACTTTGCCCATACACCTGACCACAAAAATGCTCCTGCAATACACAGTAAGTCAGATCAAACTATCCATCCATCCACCCATTACCTGTAGCTGCTTATCCTTTGCAGGGTCACTGGCAAGCTGGAGCCTATCCCAGCTGACTATGGGCAAAAGGCAGGGTACACCATGGACAAGTCGCCAGATCATCGCAGGGCTGACACATAGAGAGACACAACCATTCACATTCACACCTACGGTCAATTTAGAGCCACCAATTAGCCTAACCTGCATGTCTTTGGACTGTGGGGGAAACCCATGCAGACACATGCATACTCCACACAGAAAGGCCCTCGTCGGCCACTGGTCTCGAACCCAGAACCTTCTTGCTGTGATATGACAGTGCTAACTGCTACACCACCATGCCGCCGTCAGATCAAACTATTAAAAAAGCAATTACAGATGTCATGCAATAAGTATATGGTATTAAAGTAATTGTTTTATTTATATTAATAAAAAAAGAGAAAGTGATCCAAAGTAATAAAATAAAACAGACTTAAACAAGTTGTTAAAGGAATGAACATATTTTAGCTACAATTTGCTTGTTAGGTTACTTTTGCTAGCTGCAGTTGTCAATAGTTGTAATCATGTGCATTTTGGATACTTAATTATTTCTTCAAGCTGGATTATATTTTATCCATCCATTATCTGCAGCCACTTATCCTGTATAGGGTCACAGGCAAGCTGAAGCCTATCCCAGCTGACTATGGGCAAAAGGCAGGGTACACCCTGGACAAGTTGCCAAGTTATCGCAGGGCTAACACATAGAGATAACCATTCACACTCACATTCACACCTACAGTCAATTTAGAGCCACCAATTAGCCTAACCTGCATGTCTTTGGACTGTGGGGGAAACCGGAGCACCCAGAGGAAACCTACACAGACATGGGGAGAACATGCAAACTCCACACAGAAAGGCCCCTGTCGGCCACTGGGCTCAAACCCAGGACCTTCTTGCTGTGAGGCAACAGTGCTAACCACTACACCACTGTGCCGCTCTGATTATATTTTATATAAAAATATAATATTATGTGTTTTTTTAAAAATATTTGCCCTATTTTGACATTGATTAAAAACAAACTATATCCCAATATAACAATATGCTATTGTATAATATGATGACTGTACCCATGGCAACTACATACTATATGTCTTTTTTGTTCCATATTTAATTTGTATATGATTACAATAGTATGTTCCACAATACTGAAATTGTTCAAAATATTGATGGACCTTCTCAAACAGTCCACTGGGTGGTTGTGGTTCAGTGTTCGTGTGTGGTTTTGTTGTCGTCGTCATTGTTGTTTTTTTTTCCAAGTTTGATGGGCTTGTTCTATATCCTCCAGGTTCCAGGCATGCCCCTTGTACCTCTGCATGAGAAGCTGTATCTAAAGAATGTCTCCACATTGGCAGTCTCTCTGGAGCTCACCCTGGCTGAGCCTTTTGGGCTCTGTGACTGTCCCAGTGATGACTCATTCACCTTCTCAAAGGTACACTTCTTCAAATAGAGTTCTTTGGCAGGGATGCCAACTTTCAGGAAGGGTTTGGCAGAAGATTAGTGAGGGGATGAGATTATTAGAGAAGGAAGTAAATGGAGCACAATAATCATTGTGGTTAAAAAAAAAAAAAGTTTACTGAGTTGGTACCTATCTTTGATATAGACCTTTGGTGTAGATGTCTTTTCACTAGTCACCATCACTTTGTGAGCGTGATTACAATCACTACCAAACCCTCAGTGTCTCTCATCTCTCTCTCTCATTATCTCTAGCCGCTTTATCCTTCTACAGGGTCGCAGGCAAGCTGGAGCCTATCCCAGCTGACCACGGGCGAAAGGCAGGGTACACCCTGGACAAGTCGCCAGGTCATCACAGGGCCGACACATAGACACAGACAACCATTCACACTCACATTCACACCTACGGTCAATTTAGAGTCACCAGTTAACCTAACCTGCATGTCTTTGGACTGTGGGGGAAACCGGAGCACCCGGAGGAAACCCACGCGGACACGGGGAGAACATGCAAACTCCACACAGAAAGGCCCTCGCCGGCCCCGGGGCTCGAACCCAGGACCTTCTTGCTGTGAGGCGACAGCGCTAACCACTACACCACCGTGCCGCCCCACCCTCAGTGTCATCATTTAAAAATTTGCTAACATGCAAGTATCATGCAAATTATTTTAGTAGACAGTTTCCTTTGATTGTTGTCTTGCATTAAATGACAGCGATAAGGCTGGTGCACTGTAATCCCTGGCTATTATGTGTATGATGTGTTATTGTGCAAACTCTTCTCTGGATTTTCCCTTACAGAAATATTGTGTACATTATTACATTTGTACAATGTACTCAGTGCATTGAGTATATACAGTATATGTACACTAGACATATATCCATAAATTCATTAAGTATAGTGCATACATGCATATTTTTATTTTTTAAATATTCTTGGCTGTTATAATAAACCACTTTTCTGGGAAGGATTTCCACTAGATTTTGGAGGGTGGCTGTGGGGATTTGTTCCTATTTTGCAGCAAGAGCATTAGTCAGGTCAGGCACTGATGTGGGGCAAGAAGGCCTGGTGCACAGACAGCATTCCAGTTCATCAAAAGTGGTTTTGAGATCAGGGTTCTATGAAGGCCACTCAAGTTCTTCCACACAAGTTTTGGAAAACCATGTCTTTATAAACCATGCTTTTTGCGCAGGGGCGTTGTTATGCTGGAACAGGTTTGGGCCTTTTAGTTTAGATTTTCAGTAAAGTGAATTCTTAATTTTACAGCAAAGACAATTCTGTGTTTCCAACTGTGTGGCAACATTGTGAGAAGGGCCCACATGTGGGTGTGAAGGTCAGGTCTCCACATAGTTTTGGCTATGTAATGTATTACATATTACATACTGTGGGAGAAACCGGAGCACCCAGAGGAAACCCATGCAGACACAGGGAGAACATGCAAAATCCACACAGAAAGGCCCTCATCGGCCACTGGGCTGGAACCCAGGACCTTCTTGCTGTGAGGCAACCGTGCTAATCACTACACCACCATGCCACCCGACATTAATGTAATTTAAAGAAAGGGGGTTTGACATTTATACTCAGACAAATGCCTGAAAAAACATCTATGCAAATTGTAGACTGGACTAAAATTTATTCATATACAAACCTAATTAACAATTTAATGTGCACCAAATACAATTTGACCTGAATAATAAGTTCCATAAAGTGAGCATGGTGGTGCAACATGCAACATTGCTGCCTTACAGACCTAGGTTCCGCAGTTTGATCCTGTGCTCAGGTTACAGCATGTAGATTTTTACATGTTCTCCTCATGTCAGTGTCAGCCCTCTGGGTTCCTCTTTGGCTGATAAATTGCCCCTAGGTGTGAATGTGCATGGCATTCCATTCAGTATGTGTCCCTGCTCCCAGACTCTAGATCCACCATAACCCTGATGAGGATAAAATAGTGACTAAAGATGAATGAATAAATGAATGGTAAGAATATGGTCATGAACCAATGCATAAAACAGTAAACTTTTTCTCGTTTGTAAGTTTTCCTTCCTTGCATTTCTTGTAATTATTTTTTATCCCCCTCTGGCCAAAAGGCCTGAAGGGGGATTATGTCGTGGCGAAGTCCATCCGTCCGTCCATCCCTGAAAGGTTTCTCACCTTCTGAAATCAACTCCTCTCACAATTTTTGGAGGAGTTTCATGAAACTTGGCAAAAGGCTTTGTTATAGGACAGTACGCATATTGCAATTTCGTTTGCAATATATTGTAGCGGGGGATATTGTGCTCTCAGAGCACTTTTGTTGAGATATTTTTAGGTGTTGTCAAAGTGTGAGACAGGACTCAAAAGTGTCTCATGCCAAACGTATGGGAGTTGTCCACCTTTTTAATTGGGCAGTAAGATTTCCAACTATTTAAGGAAAATAGTCAAAGGGCATGTTGGCAAACCCTGATGTTTGGGAGACCAAACTAGCACTGTAACAGCTTAAATAAACATGGGTTTTATTCAACATTGTGCATAAACTTATCCTGTCCATCATAATCAAAGGCAAATTCAACAAATATGAGCAATTACACTTCAAAAGTACATGATTAATAAATATTTCTTAGGTTAGAATTGAGTATTTCACCTTCTGAGTAAAAAAGCTTTTCTGAACTTTGTGAAAAGGGATTTAACTGAAATTAACTGAACCATTAATTAATCTAATTGTCACTCTTATTTCTCCTGTGTTGGTGTATGTAGAGTCTGGTGATGGGTATTGGTGCTGAAGCAGAGCTGTGGGTGCGTTTTGATCCTTTGTACCAGCTGGATTTAGTGAGCCGTGTGGCTGAGGAAGTGCTGGAGGTGAGCTACAGTGCACATCCTCAACGGGACACTGTGGCTCTGAAAGGAGAGGTACACTTTCCCAACCTACACTTCTCCAGCCACATGGTGGACTTTGGCTGCATCCCCAACTGCACAGAGGTCCAGCAGCAGCTTACCATGACAAACTCCAGCCTACTCCCTGTCATCTACCACTGGGCTTTTCTGCTGGACAAACAGCATTACCACATCTGGTAGGGACATCTTTCATGGTTATAAATGAATGGTGGAGTAAAAATTGCTAATGTTACTCAAAGTGAGAAAAAAACCCTCCAATAAGAACCAAGCCAAAATCGTTTTAATATTATTAATTTTTTTTCCTGGATGTGTTAACCCAAGAAGCCTATTATTGCTCATAAAGACTGAAATCTAATAATGCTTACATTATGCAAGACAGCATTATGCAAATCAGACTGTGTTCACTGAGCTATGAAAATTTGTGTTAGTTAGATTAGCATTTGTTTAACCTTATGCTTGTGTGTCCTTAAGATTATACCCAACCATTTGTGCCAGATCTGGCATCAACCATCCTCCCAAGAAACTCAGTCATCAGAAAGGAAGCTATAGTGGTGCTTGAAAGTTTGTGAACCCTTTAGAATTTTCTATATTTCTGCATAAATATGACCTAAAACATCATCAGATTTTCACACAAGCCCTAAAAGTAGATAAAGAGAACCCAGTTAAACAAATGAGACAAAAATATTATACTTGGTCATTTATTTATTGAAGAAAATGATCCAATATTACATATCTGAGTCGCAAAAGTATGTGAACCTCTAAGATTAGCAGTTAATCTGAAGGTGAAAATAGAGTCAGATGTTTTCAGCCAATGGGATGACAATCAGGTGTGAGTGGGCACCCTGTTTTATTTAAAGAACAGGGATCTATCAAAGCCTGATCTTCACAAGTTTGTGGAAGTGTACAGTATCATGGCACGAACAAAGGAGATTTCTGAGGACCTCAGAAAAAGCGTTGTTGATGCTCATCAGGCTGGAAAAGGTTACAAAACCATCTCTAAAGAGTTTGGACTCCACCAATCCATAGTCAGACAGATTGTGTATAAATGGAGGAAATTCAAGACCATTGTTGCCCTCCCCAGGAGTGGTCGACCAACAAAGATCACTCCAAGAGCAAGGCGTGTAATAGTTGGCGAGGTCACAAAGGACCCCAGGGTAACTTCTAAGCAACTGAAGGCCTCTCTCACATTGGCTAATGTTCATGAGTCCACCATCAGGAGAACACTGAACAATGGTGTGCATGGCAGGTGTTGCAAGGAGAAAGCCACTGCTCTCCAAAAAGAACATTGCTGCTCATCTGCAGTTTGCTAAAGATCATGTGGACAACCCAGAAGGCTATTGGAAAAATGTTTTGTGGACGGATGAGACCAAAATATAACTTTTTGGTTTAAATGAGAAGCGTTATGTTTGGAGAAAGGAAAACACTGCATTCCAGAATAAGAACCTCATCCCATCTGTGAAACATGGTGGTGGTAGTATCATGGTTTGGGCCTGTTTTGCTGCATCTGGGCCAGGACAGCTTGCCATCATTGATGGAACAATGAGTTCTGAATTATACCAGCGAATTCTAAAGGAAAATGTCAGGACATCTGTCCATGAACTGAATCTCAAGAGAAAGTGGGTCATGCAGCAAGACAACGACCCTAAGCACACAAGTCATTCTACCAAAGAATGGTTAAAGAAGAATAAAGTTGTTTTGGAATGGCCAAGTCAAAGTCCTGACCTTAATCCAATCGAAATGTTGTGGAAGGACCTGAAGCGAGCAGTTCATGTGAGGAAACCCACCAACATCCCAGAGTTGAAGCTGTTCTGTATAGAGGAATGGGCTAAAATTCCTCCAAGCCAGTGTGCAGGACTGATCAACAGTTACCGGAAATGTTTAGTTGCAGTTATTGCTGCACAAGGGGGTCACACCAGATACTGAAAGCAAAGGCTCACATACTTTTGCCACTCACATATGTATTGTTGGATCATTTTCCTCAATAAATAAATGACCAATTATAATATTTTTGTCTCATTTGTTTAACTGGGTTCTCTTTATCTACTTTTAGGTCTTGTGTGAAAATCTGATGTTTTAGGTCATATTTATGCAGAAATATAGAAAATTCTAAAGGGTTCACAAACTTTTAAGCACCACTGTAGCTTCTTCCTCCATAAAATGCACTATTTTATTCGGTGATTCATTATTTTATAGCTTGTTTTATGGGTTTTTATCTGCTTTCTCATACCAGTACATGTGTCCCTTATATATTGCTCTTTACGGGATGAATACAGCATTATTTTGCACTGTGTACTGTGCTATGGAGGTGGATCAGTATATCCATACAGGATACAATGCAAAGACTTGCAGGGACACACTGACAGCCAAACAGCTAAGACACTGGACATTTAGAAGTCTAGGCACACTTGTTTCTTCCTGTCTCTTAAAGCAGCATTATACCAGAGTTTTAATTAAAATATCACATGACAGTCTTGCTCATTGGGGATAGATTAGGGATAAACTTAGCTCATGTTTAAAGTTTAATTTTCTGTAAAGCTGCTTTGTGACAATGTCTATCGTGAATAGCACTATAAAAACTTGACTTGACTCCCATTCAGAGTCTGCACCTAGTTTCCCAGTTACAGCACTATGCAACTCTGGTGGTCTATCCCAAAGACCTCTCATGAGAACTGTGTAATGCTTTTTGACAGAGCGAAATCTGTGTAATACTTTAAGATATATTGAGAACTGTGTAACGCTTTATGGGACCACATCACACATTAGCAACTATGGGACTTCAGTATTCTCAGTACAGACATCATGGCTTTTACTCGTTGGTGAGGGCTAGTAAAGATAAAAGGTTGCAAGACAGATGCTGAGCTGAGCATGCGTGTATCCTTCAGTTTCATGGCTAAAAGGAAAACAATAATACGACAGCAGAGTGTATGTCCCTGCTGATCTTATTTATGAAATATTTTGACATATGCTCAAAACATATTGGTGTTATCCCTGTCTCATGGAAATTTGCATTTTTTTCCAGATGACAAAAGATGTCTAACCTCAGTCCCATCTCAGGCTTGTATGCAAACAAATAAATTCATCTTGCGCCAAAACTTTTTCGTCATTGTTTGCCAATCTCACGCCAAATAACCCTTGGAAAGTTGTAACTTTCCAAACCTATCTCAGCTAGCTTCTATGAACCAAATTCCAAAAAAGTTGAGATGCTGTGTAAAACATAAATAAAAACTTTACACACACACACACACACACACACACACACACACACACACACACACTCATTTTGAGCTTGATGCCAGCAACACATTTCAAAAAAAGTTGGGACAGGGGGATGTTTATCAGTGTTGCATCACCTCTACTTTTAACAACATCCTGTAAATGTTTAGGAATTGAGGAGACCAATTGGTGTAATGTTGAAAGTGAATTGTCATCCCCTTCTTGCCTAATAGACAATTTCAGTTGCTCAGCAGTTCAGGGTCTCCTTTGTCATGTTGTGCACTTCATAATGCGCCAAATGTTTTCAATGGGAGACAGGTCTGTATGTCAGACAGGCCAGTTTAGCATGCAGACTCTTAATGCAGAGCCATGCAGTTATAATATGTGCAGAATGTTGTTTGGCAGTTTCTTGCTGAAATAAGCAGGGCCTTCCCTGAAAAAGATGTCATCTGGATGGCAGCATGTTGCTCCAAAACCTGTGCATATCATTCAGTATTAATGGTGTCTTCCCAGATGTGCAAGCTACCCATGTCATATGCACTCATGCACCCCCATACCATCACAAATGCTGGCTTTTTTGTATGCTGTTGTGAGCTGGATGGTCCCTCTCCTCTTTAACTCGCAGGACGCAGTGTCCATGATTTTCAAAAAAGAATTTCAATTCATCAGACCACAGGACAGTTTTCCCACTGTGCCTTAGTCCATTGAAAATGAGCTTGGGTCCAGAGAAGATGGTGGTGTTTCTGGATATTGTTTATATATGGTTTTAACTTGCATTTGTAGATGCAGTGATGAACTGTGTTCAAAGGTTATAGTTTTCAGAAGTGTACCTGAGCCCATGCAGCAAGTCCCACTACAGCAGGGGTACTCAATAGGCGGACTCCAGTCCGGATCTGGACCCAAACGTAATGAAATTCGGACTGAGATGAAATTCAATATTCTAATTTCATCATAGTGATCCAAGTGAGATTTCAATGGCGCGTGATTATGCTCTATATCTTTTTTCCCCTACTGGATGCAATTCCGATCATATATTTACCTCGTGCCCAATCCAATGTCCAATCAGCAGATGTGTATTATAACATCACTATGACAACTCTGTTACCGCGAGCCCTGCGCATGTTTTTCCCCACCGCTGTCTGTGGATCACGCAAGTCACCATTCACTACAACGCGGGCAGATTTGCAAACGGTACCTGTTTGTTTAGCAAGCAAAAATCATGGCGTGCTCCAAACGACAAAAAGCAAAAGGTGGATTCTGAAAATCGTGAATTTAAGTTGGAGCGGACCGACAAATATGCATTTGTGCTGCCTGTGGGGAGCACAAAACCAACGTGTTTAATTTGTAATGAGACAGTT
The DNA here is from genome assembly GCF_027579695.1 of Neoarius graeffei. Classification (NCBI taxonomy): domain Eukaryota; kingdom Metazoa; phylum Chordata; class Actinopteri; order Siluriformes; family Ariidae; genus Neoarius; species Neoarius graeffei. The sequence continues at coordinate 58,212,598 of NC_083574.1, forward strand.
ACCCTTGTCAAAAGTGGAAACGTGAAATGTCAGTACGAAACAAAACATGGCCACTTTGAGCAGAATTACCCACAAAACTCCAAGGTAAGGACCAGAAAGATAAGCCAAATGCAAGCATCATACCAAGCAACACGCAGTGTGATAGGTCAGCCACACAACAGGAGCGTGCAACTGAAGCCTCACTGCGAGTGGCATGGGTCTTAGGCAAGCACAAAAAAAAACATTCACTGACACGGAAATCGTGAAGGAGTGCATGAATGAAGTAGCAATCGCTGTTTGAGGGAAATCAGAGAGATGACATAATACAAAAAATAAATCAAATACCCCTCTCTGATTCCACTGCAGTAAGACGAACTGAAATCCTTACTGATGATTTAGTAGACCAAATGGAATCTGCTGTTAAAAAGGCTAAATGCATATCACTGGCTTTGGATGAATCCACAGACAACACAGATAATGCCCAACTTCTGGTGTTTGTCAGATTTTTTGATGAAGAGAAGGGGGAATTCTTTGAAGATGTGTTAGGCCTCACGACCCTTGATGGGCACACAAGAGGGGATGATATTTATGAAGCAGTGATGGAGATGTTGAGAGTCCGAGAGATAGACCTGAAGCACGTTTCAATTGCTACTGATGGAGCCCCAAGTATGACTGGGAGAGACAGGAGATTAGTGTCCCGCTTAAAAGCTCATCACCCTGACCTCATAGCATACCACTGTGTCATTCATCAGATGGTTTTGTGTGCCAGCCTTGGAGAGAAGTTTTCAGAAGTCATGACAACAGTAATGAGACTTGTCAATTTTTTGAGGGCATCATCTGCTCTGCAGCATCGCTTGCTGTGCTCATTCCTCACAGAGGTTAATGCAGAATTTATTGATTTGCTTCTTCACAACAATGTCAGGTGGCTTAGTACTTAGGCAAAGTACTGGAGCGGTTTTGGACACTACGGAAAGAGCTAGAAATGTTTGTTGGATCAGAAGAGTCCAAAAGCAAAACAATTTGTGGAATTCCTGCAAAACAATGAAAAAAAATGGAAATTGCTGCATTTCTATCGGATATTACTTGCTATCTCAATCTGAATTTGAAGCTCCAGGGCAAAAATAACACCAGTGTGTAACCTCATGTCAGCTATTCATGCTTTTCAAAGGAAACTGGAAATATTCAGAAGTGACATACAGGAGGAGGACCTGCTTCACTTCCCAAAACTGAAAAGTCAAGCTTCAGGAAGACACCATCACAATTATGCTGAATTCCTGGACAAATTGATTGAAAATTTTGAAACCCTCTTTGGAAATTTCACTTTGGGAAAACAAGTCTTACTGTGCATTGAAAATCCATTCATGGTTTAAAAAAAAAAAACAGAATTCTCAACTGAAGCCCTGAAGGTCTGCCCATGGGCTAGTGCTGCTTCCCTTCAATCAGAGCTGATTGAGCTTAAGGAAAACCTTGCACGTGAGCAATTCCAGCGTTATGGACGTGACACTTGAACTCAAAATGGCAACAAATGACCCAGTGCATGTTTTATTGTCTCCCAGTATTTAAACAGGTGTTGCATATTTTAAGGCTGTACCATACTGGAGAAGTGATAGAACAAGAACAATTCCCATAGTACATCTAGGGCATGCCAGAAAATGCCAATAAAAGATGCGTTATGGATGTGACAGAAAAAGTATCACTTTTCTTGGGTTACTGTACATTTTTATCAAACTCTGTGAAATTGTAAACCTAATGTCGAAATGGAGATATCCATTTGATAGAGGGGTCCAAGGTGAATATTAAAAAATCTTTGTTTAAAATATTTTGTATTTCGCGCAGAGTTTCGGAAGGAAAAGTCAGCGTTATGGATGTGACGAAATTCCGTTATGGATGTGACACGTCTGAAATAGACATGGCATATGTTTAGAAAATCAGCAATTTAACCACCATAACCCTTTGAAAAACTCTCTAAATATCAGCTAAAACTATCAAAGTTCTTAAATAATATTTAGGATGGCTATTGTTTTGCGGATTTTAGCATACATTTCTGTGGCTTGTGGCAATAATATAGAATTGTACATGATCAAAGTTGATTTTAGCTTGGGGTTTACATTATAAGAAAGAAAGACTGACAGTGACATATTAGGTTGGTTACAAATTGGTTCAACTTATTCACATCTGTAAAATACAGGCCTAGGTGATATCTCTGGGAGTGGTTTTGATGTATTACATGTTGCTTTATTTTTGCATGGTGAGGTTGACATTTACATGGAATTGCCCACTGCAGGAATCTGTCTGACCCTGCCACCTTTTGGACTAAGATGGTCCCTGGAGCAGGTGTCCCCATCTTGCAGGAAATGGCCCTTCAAATTCTCACCATGTTCCCTTCAACATACTGTTGTGAGTCTGCCTTTTCAACTATGAATATGTTGAACAAATACAGGCGCACACTCACTAATGAACATTTACACCAGTGTCTATGCCTGGCCCTCACACCTTTCATGCCCAAGTTTAAAGAACTGGTGGCACAAAAAAGGTGTCACCTTTCACACTGATATGGACAGAACATATCACATTTTGTGCATAGTTCAAATAAACGTTTTTGTGGATTTACTGCCTTTTTTGTTCAGAGTTCTAATTTTGGAATTAAATAGGCACTATACCAGACCCTGAACAGATTGGAAATTTGGTGAGTGGACCTTTTGAGTTTCTAATTGAGTACCCCTGCACTACAGAATCGTGACTGTTTTTGATGTAGTGTTGCCTAAAGTCCCAAAGATCACAGATATCCAGTGTTGGTTTTCAGGCTTGTCTACGGTGTACAGAGACTTCTACAGATTCTCTGAATCTTTTGATATGTACTGTAGATGATATCCCCAAATTATTTGCAGTTTTACATTGAGAAACGTTATTCTTAACTCCTTGCACTATTTTCTCATGCAGTCTTTCACAGAGTGGTAAACCCCTTACTGTCTTTACTTCTGAGAGACTCAGCCTCTCTGGGATGCTAGTTTTATATTGTATTGACCTGTAAATAATGTTTGACCAGGTGTAACAACTCTTTACATCTGGACAACAATGAGGAACTGGAGACTGGCACTACAATTCAAGGTGTATTTTTATTATTATTTTCACTTTTCAGTGACTACTACACTGTACATGCATAAACAGACCTGTTAGGGGTGGTGGGAATGTGGTGAGATTAGGATCCAGAAGCAGAACACACAGACAGTAATCCAATAAATAATGTGATTTAATCCAGGGAAAGGGCGTGGCAAAAAGGTAAAACAAACCATATATAAAAAAAAAAACAAATAGCAAAAAATAGTCCAGGGAAAAAAAAAAGACAAAACTTGACAAAAAACAAGGTGGGCAAGGACAAAAACGCTAGTGCAAAAGACATGAAAAATAGTCCAGACAAAAAAAAAAAGACAAAAACACTAGCACAAAAAAAAAAAAAAAACCATGAAAAAAGACAAAACATTAGTGCAAAAACCGTGACAAGAACAAGCAGGCTAGACAGCAAAAAAAAAAAAAAAAGCCAAGAAGCATAAAGGGCACAGAAACAGCAAGAAAAACTGATGAGACGTTCTGGCAAAGTCCCTGTCTGATAGTGATGTGTCGGTCGCGAACGATCCGGTTCAAAGAGCCGGCTCTTTGAAGTGAACGACGGGAGCCGGCTCTTCGGTGGGAGCCGAGTTGGGGAGCCGAATTAGTTTTTTGTCCTTAGGTGCCTCAGAGAGAGAGAGACAGAGTTCAGCTCAGCTGAAGGATGATTGTCTATTTGACAACCATGTTTTGTTGCCGTGAATTCCTAAAGCTCATGATATAAATTGTCGCTCATAAATTGACAAGTTCGGTCGGCAACCGCCTTGGCATGGCCAGATTAATCTGCGGTATACAACGAGACAGCAGTCATTATAACAGAAGCATATTTGCTGTTCCAGCAGCTTCTCATTACTGGTGGAGCAGAGTGCGGCACTTTTTTCTCTTTTTACATGCGCTCAAGGTGCCACTCAGCCTTTTTTATTTATTTATTTATTTTGTGGCATGGGCGGCACGGTGGTGTAGTGGTTAGCGCTGTCGCCTCACAGCAAGAAGGTCCTGGGTTCGAGCCCCGGGGCCGGCGAGGGCCTTTCTGTGCGGAGTTTGCATGTTCTCCCCGTTAGACCCCGAAACCGCCATTTAGAATTTGAGCCGCCGCCAGCCAATAATTTTGTAAGCCAATTTGAGCCGCTATCTAATAAAATTTGGCTGAGCCACTAAGAATTGTGTACATCAAATAATTGGTTTATCCACATCATGAGCTACAAGAAAAGTGACACAAACATGATCAACTGTACACACTAGTAGTAACACAATAGAGACGTATAGGCATACACTGTAGAGATTTAGAACTGATATCACAGCACAGAGAGCCACCACAAGCTTGCCGTTGTGACTACCTGTCTGGCTTCCCGCCCCTCACACCGTTACCACGATACACTGGGGAACCCGGGAACCCACCCAGAGCATCAATCGACTCCGATATCGACAAGATGGCTGCATTCTTTGCCGCTGCTGAGGGAAAGTGTAAAGGTATTTTTTTTGTTTGTTTGTTTCACATACTTCGAGATTGATAAAAAAAAAAAAAGTACTCCACCACTCTACTTTCATCATAGTAAGATAGCTGCCAGTCCTTCACTGGTCATTGCTAGTGAGAGTAGATAGCTAGATGCCTTCCTCGAACAATCCAGATTAGCTTATTATTAGCATTGAACTACAATCTTGCTAGATTTATATTTACAATGAAGTAAGAGACCAGGGGACCTGTGGTAATTTGCTATTTATTCCCCCCATTTGTTTAATCCGTTCGCCCGGATATATGCCACACAGTGACGTCCAGTATCAGCCATTTGTAGCCATAAACATTTTGGTGGCTGCAGCAGCCATTAAGGTTTTGGCTGAGTCAGCTAGCCAGCCAATAATTTCATCAGCCAGCCATTATCCTGAAAACAAACGGCTTCGGGGTCTACTCCCCGTGTCCGCGTGGGTTTCCTCCGGGTGCTCCGGTTTCCCCCACAGTCCAAAGACATGCAGGTTAGGTTAACTGGTGACTCTAAATTGACCGTAGGTGTGAATGTGAGTGTGAATGGTTGTCTGTGTCAGCCCTGTGATGACCTGGCGACTTGTCCAGGGTGTACCCCGCCTTTCGCCCGTAGTCAGCTGGGATAGGCTCCAGCTTGCCTGCGACCCTGTAGAAGGATAAAGCGGCTAGAGATAATGACATGAGATTTTGTGGCATTTTGTTCAAGGTCGAGTGTGAAATAAAGCCATAAAAGATAAACAGTTGATGTCTTCTGTGTATTTTATATTGGTAATATAACACAGTTTTGCATTATGTTTGTGAGAAAATAATTTATTAATTGGTAAGTAAGTTTTATTTCTATAGCTAGAACATTGTTACACTGCTATACTTTACAAAGCTTTACAATGGCTACAAAAACTAAAAAATAAAATGGAAAACATCCTATTGATAAAATATAAATAATAATGTAATTAATTAACTAGTTAATTGCAGCAATTAAATCAAAAATAAAATCTCAGGAGCCGTTTGGGAGCCGAAAGAGCCGGCTCCTTATAGTAAGAAGAGCCAAAAGAGCCGGCTCCCGAAAAAGAGCCGAAATTCCCATCACTACTGTCTGAGAATGGCGTTTTTATAGACAGCAGAGAAAACCAGGAAGTGAATGCAAGCAAAATGGAATTACCGTCCCGGATCCTGATTAGTGCTGACCTGGGAAATAAGTAATCTCTGGAGTGGAAGTATGGGGCAGAGCATGACAAGACAAGACCACACATGTTGGGGAACACAGTTCGTTCGTTCGCTTGCTTGCTTGCTTGCTTTCTTTCTTTCTATCTCTCACTGCTGGCCATCTGAAAGACGTACAGAGACACATGTTAATAGACAGCCAGTAATTAGGCACAGATGTAACTCATCATGTTACCTACTGGTTTAACCTGACACCTCACCGTTCACAGCTGATGCTCAACCACACCCTTGCTGCCACAATACTCAATCGTGTTACTGACCTGTTGCCAAATAACTATTTTTTTTAACATTACACAACTTTTCCAGTCTTTTGTTGTCCCTCTCCCAACTTTTTTGAAACATGTTGCTGGCACTAACTTAAAAAAAATAAGCATACACTTTTTAAAAAAAATTATAAGATTTATCAGTTTTAACATTGAATACGGTGTCTTTTATACAACCCCAAATCAGAAAAAGTTGGGACAGAAATTGAAATTAAAACTTAAAGATTTTTAAATAATCTTTTACCTGTATTGCACTCAAAACAATGCAACATCACATTATTTGATGTTTTACTGCATGAACGTTCTTGTATTGTAGTGCTTGACAAAGGTTTTCCAAAATAATCCCAAGCCCATGTGGTTATATCAGTTATAGATGAATGACAGTTCTTGATGCAGTTCCATCTGAGGAATTGGAGATAATGGGTGTTCAGCTTAGGCTTGCACCCTTGTCCTTTACACACCAAAATTCCTCTAGATTCCTTGAATCGTTTTATGATGATATACACCTTAGAGAGTGAAATATCCAAATCCATTCATATCTTTCTTTGAGGAACATTGTTTTTAAACATTTTCAAAAATTCTCATTAATTTGTTGAAAAACTGGACATCCTCTGCCCATCTTCACTCCTCAAAGACTAGGCCTTTCCTGGTTGCTGATTTTGTACCAAATCATGATTACAGTCATCTGCTGACCTCACCTGTTTCAAATCACTATTTAATTGTTTTACCTCATTACTAGTCCTAAATTGTCCCATCCCAACTTTTTTGGAATGTTTTGCATTGAAACGTATATGAACCACTGAAATAAAGTTGACCAGACAAAACAAGAAATATCTTGGGTTCATACTGTCTTCAATGAAATACAAATCAACATATATTTAGAAGCCACTGCTTTCTTTTTTTATTTGCATTTTCCATACTATCATAACTTTATCTGATTTGGGGTTGTAATATTTTCCATGTTTTGCAAATCATCGTATTCTGTTTTTATTCACGTTTTACACAGTATCCCAACTTTTTAGGAAAAGGGTAATAAATTACACTGCCCATTGTATATGTAGGTGCAATTGCGTTATTAAATTAATCTCATACAATCAGTCTCATTAAATATTAGTTTGTTAATTTTACTAATCAATATTTATATTAATTATTAAATTAATGAATGAATTACTCTAGTGATACACTAGATGGGCGGCACGGTGGTGTAGTGGTTAGCGCTGTCGCCTCACAACAAGAAGGTCTGGGTTCGAGCCCCGTGGCCGGCGAGGGCCTTTCTGTGCGGAGTTTGCATGTTCTCCCCGTGTCCGCGTGGGTTTCCTCCGGGTGCTCCGGTTTCCCCCACAGTCCAAAGACATGCAGGTTAGGTTAACTGGTGACTCTAAATTGACCGTAGGTGTGAATGTGAGTGAGAATGGTTGTCTGTGTCTATGTGTCAGCCCTGTGATGACCTGGCGACTTGTCCAGGGTGTACCCCGCCTTTCGCCCGTAGTCAGCTGGGATAGGCTCCAGCTTGCCTGTGACCCTGTAGAACAGGATAAAGTGGCTAGAGATAATGAGATGAGATGAGATACACTAGATCAGTGAAGGCAATGTGAATTCTTTGATGGCAGAGGAAAGCTTCAGGTAATACTGCAGCAAAGCAGACAAGACAGTTTCTTGTAAATATGTAACTTATTAAAATGATGAAATCAAGTGAGGATAATACTGGTCAGGTACATTCAATAATACTAGCAACAGTTTAACAACCAAGGCACAAAATGGTGATATGAGGTAGTAATATTATGTCTGTAAATGTGGGAGTAAGTGTGTGTGTGTGTGTGTGTGTGTGTGTGTGTGTGTGTGTGTGTGTGTGTGTGTGTGTGCAGGCTAATGGTTAACAAAGGGTTGTATGCTAAGTGAGGGAGGGAGATGTTGTCTGTTTGCGTGTAAATGAGAGAATGAGCGTCTGGGTGTGTACAATGGCGCGGCTGCATGCTGAGTGAAAGTAGGAGGAAGGGAGAGAGAGGAGGAGAGGGAGGAGACAAGAGAGTTTGAGTAAAGCGTGTGCAAAAGGTATTGAGGTATTTCACTCACGTGACCAAGTCATGTGACACTGCCATTTTGGACGGCACGGCTCGAATCAGTTTGAATGCGAGGAAGGCGACAAACGAAAAACATAAAAGAAAAAGGAGCGAGATGCAGAAAACACCTTCACTATCCAGCGACGTAGGGCATTTACAGGGTGAGCAGAGGGAGAGGTATTTGCAAAAATTGAGGTTAGCGGGCTTAGAGAACGACGTTTACCTGCTTCCACCAGGATTGTTCACTGACAGCTAAGATTTGTTCACATTTTCATTTACTTTCGGTCCTCAGGATAAACAAAATGTTATTAAATGTCATTGAAATAACTTCTTAGTCTGTTGAGACATGGCCCGTTATAAGTTTTTCCTTTACTGTATTTACTAGTTTACTGAGTGCGCTCCGGGGCGGGCTGGCTGGCTGGCTAGCTAGCGCTCCGGGGCTAGCTAGCGCTCCGGAGCCGGCTGGCTGGCTGGCTAGCGCTCCGGGGCCGGCTAGCTAGCTAGCGCTCCGGGGCCGGCAGGCTAGCGCTCCGGGGCCGGCAGGCTAGCGCTCCGGGGCCGGCAGGCTAGCGCTCCGGGGCCGGCTGGCTAGCGTTCCGGGGCCGGCTGGCTAGCGCTCCGGAGCCGGCTGGCTGGTGCTCCGGAGCCGGCTGGCTGGCTGGCTAGCGCTCCGGGGCCGGCTAGCTAGCTAGCGCTCCGGGGCCGGCAAGCTAGCTAGCGCTCCGGGGCCGGCAAGCTGGCTAGCGCTCCGGGGCCGGCAGGCTAGCGCTCTGGGGCCGGCAGGCTAGCGCTCCGGGGCCGGCTGGCTAGCGCTCCGGGGCCGGCTGGCTAGCTAGCTAGCTAGCGCTCCGGGGCCGGCTGGCTGGCTAGCTAGCTAGCGCTCTGGGGCCGGCTGGCTCAGTAAACTAGTAAATCCAGTAAAGGAAAAACTTGAGACTGAAAGGTTTTAACAGTCATCCAAATGACTGACCGTAAACATTGCTACAGTAATATACCAGCTACTGTTGTTGACATTAGCTAGCTTGCCGTCCAAAATGGTGGACACCGGGGCGTCACGTGACCCTGTGACGTCAGGTGAAATACCTCAATACACCAGTGAGTGGAATGTTTGCTAAAGGTGGGGGAGGGGCCATAGGCGACAGTGCTCTGATGACATGTCTGAGGTGTGACGGTATGTAAAAGAGGGGCCATAGGCACTCTGTGTGACTGATTAGACAAAGGATTTTAACAAAAGGACTAGCTTAGTTATCCAATGATCTAATCTTCAGTACTGAAGTTTCCATGACAACACCGCTCACGGAGCAGGATGAAAAACACGGAGTGGATTTCAGTCTACTTCGGCCAATACAGAGACTCACTGCTTCATCTAATATCAAAATTGAACTGTTTAATGTACAATCTCTCACAAACAAATCTTGCCTCATACACGACCACATTCTGGACAAGTGTTTGGTTCTGATATGCCTTATGGAAACCTGGCATCGACCAGATGTTTTTCCTGTTCTAAATGAGACCTGCCCTCCTGGCTATTGCTACCTCCAGAAAGCCCGCAGCACGGGTCGTGGTGGTGGTCTGTCAGTCATCTACCACAGTGGTCTGGATTTGTCTCCTCGGCCCCTGCCTGAGCTATCTTCTTTTGAATGCCTGGCATTTAAATGTAAGCCCCCCCTTCCCCATGGCAATACTTTCTCATTTACCAGCCACCCAAATCAAACCCAGACTTCATCTCTGAGATGAGCAACCTTCTCTCAACATTTTGTATAACCTCTACCAATATTATAATACTTGGAGAGATGAACATCCATGTTAATACCCCCTCCTGCAGCTGAATTTCTGAAATTATTGGACTGTTTTAACCTCAGACAACTTGTTGATGTCCCCACACACACTGAGGGACATACTCTTGATCTGGTCATCACTGATTCTGCCACTCTTAGCAATCTACTTGTGCACGATCTAGGTGTGTCCAACCACAAGGCCATCTCCATGGAGTTGCCATTATTATGCCCCCTTATCAAGTCCAAACCCAAAAACTGCTTTCAAAAATGTAATAACTTCAACCCAGAAACTATGACAGTTGATCTCCAGCATCTTCGTCATAGAGACTTTTCATCAGCCAATGACGCAGTGAATTACAATAAAACCTTGAGCAACATTCTGTATCTCTATGCTCCTGTCAAAACCAAAACAGTCACCTTCTCTCACTCAGCCCCCTGGTTCACGAGTGAGCTATGGAAAATTAAGGCAGATGGGTGTGCTCTTGAGTGGCATTATAAAGCTTCAATTCTTACAGTTCACAAGTGAGCATATCAGGAGCACCAAAAGGCCTACTCAAAGTCCCTTAGAGAGGCATGGTCACAGTTCTACTCAAATGTCATCAAAAATAGTCTTGGAAATTCCAAGCAGCTATTCTCCACTATCAATCATCTTCTCAAACCACAAACCCCTTCACTTACAGAAACTACAGAAGAACACTGTAATAACTTTATGGCCTTCAAAACAAAATTTGATTAAATTCATTCTGTTCTTTCTGGTTCCTCCACTCTACCTGCCCCAACTGCCTACTCACAGTTTGAGATCTCCCAGGCCCTTAACTGCTTCCCAGAAATTTCACAACAAGAGGTTGAAGAGATCATCAGGAGAATGAAACCCTCCACCTGTGCCCTTGATCCCTTTCCGACAGCCCTAGTGAAAGCAAATATCTCTGCCATAAGTTCCTTGATCACCATTGTGATAAACCACTCCTTTCAGGCTGGCAATATTCCATCTGCTCTAAAAGCCACTATAAATCAGACCACTTCTCAAAAAAACCCTCTCTTCATCCAGAAGTGTTTGCCAATTGCAGGCCCATTTCTAATCCCCCATTCCTTGCCAAAGTCCTGGAAAAAGCAGTTGCCCACCTTCAGGACTACCTCATGCACAACAACCTTTTTGAAAAAAATTCAGTCTGGTTTCTGCTCTGCCCACAGCAGAGAAACAGCTCTGGTTAGAGTTACAAGTGACCTACTGATGGCAGCTGACGCTGGCTCACCTTCCCTCCTCATTTTTCTTGATTTGCCTGCTGCATTTGACACTGTTGACCATGGTATACTCCTCAACCAGCTACATCACACCATTGGACTCACTGGCATGGCCCTTAACTGGTTTCAATCTTGCCTCACTGACAGAACAGCGTACATTTCCTTTGGAAATGCAAGATCCTGGACACACACTGTCACCTGCAGGGTCCCCCAGAGGTCAGTCCTTGGCCCCATCCTGTTCACTCCATACATGCTCCCCCTTGGTCATGTCATTAGCTGCCATGGAATTTCATTTCATTGCTATGCTGATGACACACAACTTTATATAAAAACAGATACACATTCCTCTGCAGCTTCATCATCGTCATCATTATCCTTTCTATCTATACTTACTGCCTGTCTGGACAAGATAAAGGTGTGGATAAATCACAACTTTCTCCAGCTGAACAGCTCCAAAACTGAAGCAGTCTTGGTTGGCACCCCACACCCGATCCAGTGATCCTCCATAACCAGTACTATATTCACTGACCACGATATTCCCATCTCCTCATTAGTTACCAACCTTGATGTAAAATTTGACCCTCAGCTCACCTTTGAAGCCCATATCAAACAACTTTGCAAGATCTGTTTCTACCATCTCAGAAATATTGCCAAACTCAGTCCCACTCTCACCTTATCAGAAAAGCTAGTCCACACTTTTGTCTCCTTCAGGCTGGATTACTGCAATGCACTTCTCATTGGGATCCCTAGCAAGAATCTTCAAAGACCATAATACATTCAGAACAGTGCTGCAAGGATCCTGATGAGAGTGCGAAAATATGAACACATCACACCCATTCTCCATTCACTTCACTGGCTCCCTGTCTCTGCCAGGATTGAATACAAGGTCTCCCTCCTTACTCACCAGTGCATCTATGGAAATGCCCCCATCTACCTGAAAGAATTACTCACCCCACTAACCTCAATGCGACCTGTCTGCTCTACCCACTCAAATCGCCTCCGCCACCCAGGACTAAGCTCAGTACCATGGGTGATCAAGCCTTATGTTCTGCCGCCCCTTGCCTATGGAATGCCCTCCCTGACCATTTGAAGGTACCACAGACTACTGAGAGTTTTAATTAAAAAAGAACTTAAAACATTTCTTTTGAGCAGAACATATGATTTTTAATTATGCTTTATCTCTGCTCATTTTATGATGTTGTTTTTATCTGCCTTTTTAATAATGTGCTACAAAGATCTTGTAGCACTTTGAGATTTGTTCTAAATGTGAAGAGTGTTACAAATCTCATCTCATTATCTCTAGCTGCTTTATCCTGTTCTACAGGGTCGCAGGCAAGCTGGAGCCTATCCCAGCTGACTATGGGCGAGAGGCGGGTCGCCAGGTCATCACAGGGCTGACACATAGACAACCATTCACACTCACACCTACGGTCAATTTAGAGTCACCAGTTAACCTAACCTGCATGTCTTTGGACTGTGGGGGAAACCGGAGCACCCGGAGGAAACCCACGCGGACACGGGGAGAACATGCAAACTCCACACAGAAAGGCCCTCGCCGGCCACGGGGCTCGAACCCGGATCTTCTTGCTGTGAGGCGACAGTGCTAACCACTACACCACCGTGCCGCCAGCGTTACAAATAAAATATATTATTATTATTATTATTATTATTATCTTCTTCTTGAAGGGTGTGAACCAATACTTTGTGACATGGTTGGCATACAAGAGCATTGCTGGATCACCAGTGAAGACATCTCAGAATATTGGTCTAATGACCATCAACTTCTTTTTACCTATGCCTCTGCAACCCAGGCAAGAGTAGGAGGAGTAGGAATCTTAATTAAGAAGAAATATGTTAATGCATACAGATGCACTGAAAAAATCTCTGAACACATAATTCTAGTCTCTTTCAATGGCAATCCTGCTACTGTTATTGTAGTAGCATATGAATGAATGAATGAATGAATGAATGAATGAACCCTTTATTGTCACTAGTCACAAGTACCAGCGAAATTGGCCATCAACCCGTCCATACATATACACATACATACAATTGACACAGGGGGAGTAGACAGGACAGGAGGACAGGAAGACAGGGATGAAAAATGCAGAGTAACATGAGGGGAGGGGAGGAGAAAAAAACAACCCCCACACTATGCTCCTGTGGGGAGTACAGTGTGAGAACATTTAAAAAAACACCTCAGCACATAAGCAAAAAATAACGCAGTACACTTTACAACATGAAAACTCGGGACTTGAGGGGGGAGCGGCAGAGGTATAGGTAACCCAGTGCAAACAAGCAGTCAGGTCTGCAGCCATGACGGCGCTCCCCCAGCTTGTCACGCTGGGGTAAAAAGCGGCAACCGCGGGAAGTGGGGGAAGGAATGCAAGAGCATCTCACTGCAGTGATCTTCAGGGGGAGTTGTTGTTCCAGCAACGGCCTTGGCCAAGGCCAGTGCTGTCTGAGGGAGCTGAAAGCAGATAAGATTGGGATTGTTTGGTCTTGGGGCGAGTAGACACATTCTTTTACACAACCACTCTGTTTGTCCATTCTGGTCTCTGAATCGATCCATTTTCCTTTGCAAAGCCAAAAGCTTCTCCATGATGCTATCCATGTTACGGTTCAAGTTCTGAATAGCCACAGTCTCATACGCTCCAACGGAGGTGCCAGATGTGTCTGAAAAGGACAAATTTTATGCCAGTCTAAAATGCTGAATGAATGAATGAATGAATTTATTTTATTTCGAACATGTATAAAAAAATGTATGTAACTATTTGTACATACAAAAGAAAGAAAACGAGAAAGTGACAAAAAAATTAATAAATAAAATACATAAAGAGCTAAGACATTACAATACACCGCACATTGTTCGAAAAAGGAAGAAGTACAATACTTTTTTAATTTCCCACCCCTTTTTAACTACCCCGAAATCCAAACTTCATTAATACACCTATAAAAATATATACCATATATACACTTCATGAATATCTATATAAATATATAATTACAAAAATATATACTACATACCATATATATACACACTTCATAAATATCTATATAAATATTTAATTACAAAAATAAATATATACTACATTCCATATATACACTTCACAAATATCTATATAAATATATAATTACAAAAAAAAAAATATATATATATATATATAAAAAAAAATATATATATATATACACACACTATATACCATATATACACTTCATAAATATTTATATAAATATATAATTACAAAAATAAATATCTACTACATACCTATCCCTGTAAATATGAATATATAAGCTATCCCCATAAATAAATATATACCATCTATACCATATACTAAGTTAGTTCTAATATAACAATCAACCCTATTCTATTTATCCCTCATCATCCTCCGTTGACATACTTCCTCTTCTATATACTTGTTTAAAAATATTTTTTGTACCTTTTTTTAAACAGATTTATATTTGCACTTTGTTTTATTTCTGTCTCCAGTCTGTTCCATAAAGTCACCCCACAGCTCGATACACACATGTTTTTCATATTTGTTCGAACCTTTGTTTTTTTTTTTAATTTAGGTCTCCCCTTAGATTATATCCCCCCTCTCTCTCACTAAACATTCCTTGTATATTTATTGGCAATAGATTATTTCTCGCTTTATACATTATTTGTGCTGTTCTGAATTTGACCAGATCCATAAATTTCAACATGTGTGATTTTATGAATAGTGAGTTTGTGTGATCTCTGTATCCTGTTTTGTTTATTGTCCTTATTGCTCTTTTCTGTATTGTACATATCGGCTGCAGAGTGGTTTTGTAGGTGTTTCCCCAGACTTCGACACAGTAAGTCAGATATGGCAAAAATAATGAGTAATATAAAGTATGCAAAGATTTGCAATCAAGAATATGTTTTGTTTTCCACAGAATTGCCGAGCACTTTGCCAGTTTTGCTCGTACATATCCTACATGAGGTTTCCAGCAGACTTTATGATCCAAAATCACACCAAGAAATTTGATTTCCTGTACCATTTCTATCTTAGTATTGTCTATTATCAATTCTACATTACAATCTATTTTGTGTCTCCCAAACAACATGATCTTTGTTTTGCTTAGATTTAATGATAATTTATTTTTGTCAAACCATAGTTTTAGTTTATTTATTTTAGTTGTGATTGTCTCTAAAGTCTGCTGCAAATTCTCACCGGAACAAAAAATATTGGTGTCATCTGCAAACAAGACAAATTTCAGTACTCGCGAAATTCTACATATGTCATTAATATATAATATGAATAATTTCGGACCTAATATTGACCCCTGTGGTACCCCGCATGTAATGTTCATAAAATCAGATTTATGGTCACCTATCTGCACAAACTGTTGCCTGATAGATAGCTCGACAGCCAGCTCCACCCAACTCCCCTAACACCATACTTTTCTAGTTTACTTAATAATATACTATGATCAATGGTATCGAATGCTTTTTTTTTAGGTCCACAAATACTCCAATTGCTATTTTTTTATTGTCTATACATTTTGTGATTTCCTCTATTAGTTCCATTAGTGCCATCGATGTTGATCTGTCCGTTCTGAATCCATATTGACTGTCTGTAAGGAGGTTGTGTTTTTCAATGAATTTGTCCAGTCTATCTGAAAAAAGTTTTTCGAGTATTTTGGAGAATTGGGGGAGTAAAGAAACAGGCCTGTAGTTTGTGAAATGGTGTCTATCTCCGGTTTTAAACAATGGTATCACTTTTGCAATTTTCATTTTGTCTGGAAATGTACCTGATTGAAAAGATAAATTGCAGATGTGGGTGAGTGGTTTCACAATTCCCTCAATAACTGTCTTTACTGTTAACATGTCTATATCATTCCAGTCTGCAGAGGTTTTGTTTTTACATTTTCTTACAATTTGGATAATTTCTTCCTCATCAGTTGCAGTTAGAAAAATTGTACTTGGATTTCTGTCCCCCATATCTTCTATGTCCCCACATTGTGTTGTCTCGGGTTCCTTTATTTTTGCCGCTAAATCTGGTCCCACGTTTACAAAGAATTGGTTAAAACCATTCACCACATCCTCCATATTTTTTATGATCTTATCATTTTCAGTGTAGTACTCCGGGTAATTTGTAGTTTTGGATCCATTTCTCACAATACCATTTAGTACAGTCCATATACCTTTAATATTGTTTTTATTTTTCTCCACTAATTTATTATAATAGTCTTTCTTACATATCCTCATAATATTAGTTAATTTATTTTTATATTTTTTATATTTTTCCTCTGCCTCTATAGTTCGATGCTTTAAGAACTATGAATTCCAATACATTCAATGAAACTCATCTTGGGCAATTTTAATGCTCACATCAGTCAAGATAGTTACTTAAAATCTAGTCAAGTTGTCGGAAGGTACCTGTACCATCAAGCTTCGAATGATAATGGCAAAAGACTAGTTGACTTGTGTACTGAATCCAAAATGAGGAAAGTACAATCCAGGTTCCCACAGTGATCTGGATGACAGCGGACTTGGGAACATGCCACTGGCTCCTAGTCTCAGTTAGACCACATCCTTTTAAATGGAAAATAGATTTATTCAATTAGAAATTGCAGGGTTTACAACACTATTGAGCTAGATTCAGATAACCAAATTCTCAGTGCAACTGTAAAGTTAAGATTCCACTCAACCAAAAGGCCACAAAACAAGAGACCAAGTGACCACTGGAACAAGCTCAAATCAAGTGTTTTATTGCAGCAACAGCTCTATGTTCTTGTGTCCAATCATTGCTCCATACTTCCAGTTGAATCTGACTCAATCCAGCAAAAGTATGACAACCTGTATGAAAAATACAGTGGTGCTTGAAAGTTTGTGTGAACCCTTTAGAATTTTCTATATTTCTGCATCAATATGACCTAAAACATCAGATTTTCACACATGTCCTAAAAGTAGATAAAGAGAACCCAGTTAAACAAATGAGACAAAAATAGTATTCTTGGTCATTTATTTATTGCCAAATCCAAATACCATCAACATAAAACTGATACTGCCAAAGCTAAATGGAGAGGACCAGCAAGACAAATTGTAGAATCTCATGAAAATGACTAACTTATACCTTGAATGTAAAATGAATGACCTCCAGGCTGCTGCAAGGAAGAATTATTTACGCACCATTTGGAAGATTATCAACAAGTTGAGTAGAAAAAGAAGATTGAATCCTGTTGGCAAGGTCAAAACCAAAGATGGGGATATGATCCAGTCCACAGAACAGCTTCTAAAGGAGTGGAGAGATTATTTCCAACAACTGCTGAATGCACCAGAACTACAAGAATTCATCCATGACCATGTTATTCCACCATCAGCTGAGGATTTACCAGTTAATACAGACCCTTTTATAATTCATGAAGTTCAAAGAGCAATTTGTCAGCTCAACAACAACAAAGCCCCAGAGTGTGACACTGGAATCACTGCAGAGGCAATGTTGTGTCAGAAATTCTTCTAAGCATCTGTAATCAAGTCTTTGAAACCCAGATCCCTCCAACTCAGTGAAGAACCAATCTAGTGATACCACTAGCAAAGAAAGAAGATATTTCCCTCCTCACCAATTTCTAAGGCATCAGTTTGATGTCAATTAGTGCAAAACTTTATAACCACCTCCTTGTCAACAGAATAATGGCCCTTTTCCACTACCCTTTTTCAGCTCACTTCAGCTCACTTCAGCCCGACACGGCTCGCGTTTCGACAACCAAAAACCAGCACGACTCAGCTCGTTTCAGCCCTGCTTAGCCCCTAAAACTCGCACCGTTTTGGAGTGGGGCTGAAGCGAGCCAAGCCGTGCCGAGTGAGGCTGGGGGCGTGAGCAGACACTCCCCTGTGCACTGATTGGTGAGGAGGAGTGTCCTCACATGCCCACACACGCCCCGCGAGCGCGCTGGGATCTGTAAACACCGCAAACCCGGAAGGAGAATAATTACGAATTACGAGAATTTCTGAAGCCTTATGCGCCTCGCCTCATCTATACGCTCTTGCCAGTATCTGTTGGCGTTGTCGGTGACAACAAGCCACAGCACCAAGACCAGCAACACTAACGACTCCATGTCCTCCATGTTTATTGTTTACTATTCGGGTCGTGAGACTACCGCTTAAAAGATCACTGATGTCACTGTTTGCGCTGCTTAACGACATCACCTGACGTCCACCCACTTTCGCTAACTCCACCCAATGTGTCCACCCACTTCCAGCCAGCACGGTTCAGTGCGGTTGTAGTCGAAATGCAACTCCAACAGCCCCGCTCAGCCCGACTCAGCACGGCACGGCTCAGCCCGACTCAGCCGCGTTTGTAGTGGAAAAGCGGCATAAGAGACCTTGGTGACCCAAAACTCAGATGTAATCAAACTGGGTTTAGAAAAGGAAGGACTGGAGTTGAACAGATTCAAATGGTCAGAAAGAACAAGAAGAAGGAACAAGATATTTTTCTTAGGCACATTAAAATCACACTGTATTTCCTCCATCGCATATATGGTCAATAAAGCCTGGACTTCACTGTCCGTCCATTTGTCCATGGGTTTTTTCTTCATTTTTTAATGCTAACATTAAGAACTGTTGTTTATATGGCTTTACAACATCTTATACAGGTTTTTAGAAATGGTGGTTACCAGTGCTGCATTGACCAATCAACATACATTTACATCTGGACCAGTCACCATCCACTTACATCACTCATGCTTCCTCTTGTTCAGGGAGAGTACCTACCCTGAAGTGGGAGTTTAAAAAAGTCCCTCAGAAGTTGTTCGAAGAACTATGATCATTCTCAGTTCCTGCCGTGCAGATACACACAAAAAGGGAACTTCCTCCAACAGTTCTAAGAACTATGAAAAAGTTCCTCCGTGATGAAAATACCTTATCAGTTTCCTGTGGGGCACCAGTCCTAGTTGTACATCTCTTGTGAATTCTCTGCAATGTGGACAGAATTAACAGTAGAGGTGGAACTGCATCGAGTAGACAGCATGGCCAGTTGTAGGCCATTGCATTCTGACCTTGAACTGTTCAGCTCTGCCATGGAGGCACTGACCAAGAGGTGGAGCTGTGCCCTGGCAAATTCAATTTAATTATATTTTATTTTATGTGTATAGTGCTTTTAAGGATAGCCACAACAGCAAAAAGTGAGTCACTATTGCAGAAGCTTCAAGCAGAAATAAAGCATCAGGATGAATTGGCCAAATCTGGAGGCCAAGAAGGGCCACAGCCTTAAAAGTGTCAGCATCATATCAAGAGCCTTTGTAAGAAAAAACTGCCCATGCTGTAGTCTTCATTATTCTAGGTACTGAAAAAGCCTGTAGCTTTTGACTGAATCAAAACTCATCTCATCTCATTATCTCTAGCTGCTTTATCCTGTTCTACAGGGTCGCAGGCAAGCTGGAGCCTATCCCAGCTGACTACGGGCGAAAGGCGGGGTACACCCTGGACAAGTCGCCAAGTCATCACAGGGCTGACACATAGACACAGACAACCATTCACACTCACATTCACACCTACGGTCAATTTAGAGTCACCTAACCTGCATGTCTTTGGACTGTGGGGGAAACCGCAGCACCCAGAGGAAACCCACGTGGACACGGGGAGAACATGCAAACTCCACGCAGAAAGGCCTTCGCTGGCCACGGGGCTCGAACCCAGACCTTCTTGCTGTGAGGCAACAGCGCTAACCACTACACCACCGTGCCGCCCTGAATCAGAACTGTAATATCATAATAGACCAAAACTTTGCTCAGGTATGAACATTTATTTTAAGGTCATTGCTAATATTTTATAACCAATGCAAAATTTTACTGGGAGCTAATGTAGTGTGAATAAAATAGAACTAATATGGTAATACCTTTCTAGTAAGGCTTGCTGCATTCTGGACTAACTGGGCCTTGTTCAAACACCTACTGGAATGTCCAGACAGCAACACATTACAATAATACAACCTAGAGGTATTTTAAAAAGTCAGAGCTAGTTTTTCTGCATCATGTAATGACATTTATTTCATATCTTAGTAATATCTCTGAGAGAAAAGTTTATCCTAGTGTGTACATGTACAAATTATGTACATGAGCTTCAAATGAGAGACTAGAAAAAAAAAATAACCACACCAAGTTCTTTCACTGCTGCACATGATGTAACTAAATGGCTATCAAGAGTTAGAGTTTGATAATCGAGATAATTAGAAAGTGTATGTCTAGCTACCAGTGGCGCTATTATATTTAATTCTGTCTTCATTATGTTAAGGAGGAGGACATGACTGAGTATTCAGTGTCTAATGCTTTAAATCTTGACACAGGAGTGCAGGCAGATACCCTGTCATGCGGGGACATCTCACACTAACAAATGGCTCAGAAATTGATAAGCTGTTTCAGTATCTTTTAAATTAAACTAAATTAACTTTGTAATTAAATTACATTGCAAGAGTAACAGCATTGCCTATATCAAAGAAAAATGGCTCATACTATATGTGCGTTGACTATCAGTGCTCACTGAGAAGAGTCAACTCATTCATGAATGACACATGAATGTGACTAATGCAAGCAGTTAGCTAAAGTCTCTCTTAGAAACCTATACCTCTCACTGATTCTTTAAAAAAACAGC
This sequence comes from Neoarius graeffei, assembly GCF_027579695.1. Classification (NCBI taxonomy): domain Eukaryota; kingdom Metazoa; phylum Chordata; class Actinopteri; order Siluriformes; family Ariidae; genus Neoarius; species Neoarius graeffei. The sequence goes on from NC_083574.1 coordinate 58,233,339, forward strand.
TAATGTTTTACAGCACATTTAATAATGAAGGAATATGAGGTGCAATCAGAAAGTTCCAAGACTGTTCATAATCTGAATGAACAGTGTGCGGCACAGTCATGCATGTGCAGTAATAGTCGTGAGTCAGTAATGCCACGTGATGTTGTGCTGTCATAATCAGGACCTGTATTACACATGTCTTGTGACAACGTGAACATGCACATTTTTGAATTTATGCAGAGAGCACACATCAACTTAAAACATAGGAAAGTGGCAATGGAGACCCTTGTAATTCCTCAGCAAGCCTATGGCAATGAAGCAGTGAGCCAGGTGAGGTGTTTTGAGTGGCATTTGCCTTTTAAGAGGGGCAGAACTCAGGGCAATTTTGAGTCACAATGTGCTCAATTTCTTGGCCCAGTTGTATATATCCATTGTGTATACAACCCCGATTCCAAAAAAGTTGGGACAAAGTACAAATTGTAAATAAAAACGGAATGCAATGATGTGGAAGTTTCAAAATTCCATATTTTATTCAGAATAGAACATAGATGACATCAAATGTTTAAACTGAGAAAATGTATCATTTAAAGAGAAAAATTAGGTGATTTTAAATTTCATGACAACACCACATCTCAAAAAAGTTGGGACAAGGCCATGTTTACCACTGTGAGACATCCCCTTTTCTCTTTACAACAGTCTGTAAACGTCTGGGGACTGAGGAGACAAGTTTAGGGATAGGAATGTTAACCCATTCTTGTCTAATGTAGGATTCTAGTTGCTCAACTGTCTTAGGTCTTTTTTGTCGTATCTTCCGTTTTATGATGCGCCAAATGTTTTCTATGGGTGAAAGATCTGGACTGCAGGCTGGCCAGTTCAGTACCTGGACCCTTCTTCTACGCAGCCATGATGCTGTAATTGATGCAGTATGTGGTTTGGCATTGTCATGTTGGAAAATGCAAGGTCTTCCCTGAAAGAGATGTCGTCTGGATGGGAGCATACCGTATGTTGCTCTAGAACCTGGATATACCTTTCAGCATTGATGGTGGCTTTCCAGATGTGTAAGCTGCCTATGCCACACGCACTAATGCAACCCCATACCATCAGAGATGCAGGCTTCTGAACTGAGCGCTGATAACAACTTGGGCCGTCCTTCTCCTCTTTAGTCCGAATGACACGGCATCCCTGATTTCCATAAAGAACTTCAAATTTTGATTCGTCTGACCACAGAACAGTTTTCCACTTTGTCACAGTCCATTTTAAATGAGCCTTGGCCCAGAGAAGACGTCTGCGCTTCTGGATCATGTTTAGATACGGCTTCTTCTTTGAACTAGTATAGAGTTTTAGCTGGCAACGGCGGATGACACGGTGATTGTGTTCACAGATAATGTTCTCTGGAAATATTCCTGAGCCCATTTTGTGATTTCCAATACAGAAGCATGCCTGTATGTGATGCAGTGCCGTCTAAGGGCCCGAAGATCACGGGCACCCAGTATGGTTTTCCGGCCTTGACCCTTACGCACAGAGATTCTTCCAGATTCTCTGAATCTTTTGATGATATTATGCACTATAGATGATATGTTCAAACTCTTTGCAATTTTACATTGTCGAACTCCTTTCTGATATTGTTCCACTATTTGTCGGCGCAGAATTAGGGGGATTGGTGATCCTCTTCCCATCTTTACTTCTGAGAGCCGCTGCCACTCCAAGATGCTCTTTTTATACCCAGTCATGTTAATGACCTATTGCCAATTGACCTAATGAGTTGCAATTTGGTCCTCCAGCTGTTCCTTCTTTGTACCTTTAACTTTTCCAGCCTCTTATTGCCCCTGTCCCAACTTTTTTGAGATGTGTTGCTGTCATGAAATTTCAAATGAGCCAATATTTGGCATGAAATTTCAAAGTGTCTCACTTTCGATATTTGATATGTTGTCTATGTTCTATTGTGAATACAAGATCAGTTTTTGAGATTTGTAAATTATTGCATTCCGTTTTTATTTACAATTTGTACTTTGTCCCAACTTTTTTGGAATTGGGGTTGTACAACTGGGCCTTTTAATTGGGTTTCACATGTTTTTGTTTGTCCTACATCTTTCTGCTTTTGTGTTGGTGGTCATCTCTACACCAGTCAGGTTGCTGATGGGTCTTTGCAGTACTTCTTCTGAGTGTGGGATTTCCTGTATGGAAACATTTTGGACAAATAAATGACCCTTATTCTCTTAGTGAATCTTCATTTTTATTAAGGACTGTTTTTATTAATGACTGACTGGTGGCCCAAAGGCAGGACCAGGAAAGAAAGAGACTGAGGCCTGGCAGTTTCACTCTGATTGATAGGACTTGGATGGGTTTTGATTACTCATTAAAATTATTTTATACATGATGTTTTCAGGCAAAGTGGGGTCTCAAAACCTCAGAAAGAAGAAGAGGAGGTCAATAAAAAGATAAACCCAAATTCTGGTACTAAAGAGGGAAGAGGATCAAAAGAGCCACTGTCATCTTATGGGCTGAATATTCTTGAAACAGAAGGGACACATGCATACAGCCTTGTTCTACAGGGACAGAACAGTAGAGCATCAACAACACAGAAGCCTGCAGGGTTAAAGCTGGACTTCAGCACATCCAGCCAAACAGATAGAGAGACACCAAGTATACGTGTGGAGGAGGTATGTTGTATTAATTTGTTATTTTCTTCTATTTCTGTTATGTTGTTGCATTCCATACATAACATAATGATATAATGCTTGTGCAATGCTAGTCTGTTTGAGTATAATCCAGATGTTCCAGTTTTTGTGGAGTTGCCTTATATTGTGCTTGCACAAACATGAATGGAGTGGCACAACATGCACGGGCGCAGATAGAGGGGGGGGGGACGGGGGGGATTCGTCCCACCCAGATTTAAATTCACCTCGTTCGGTCCCCCCCACTTATAGGGAGGAAAAAACGTCTATGCTGTCTTTCTTTGCATAAGGCAAACCTCATGGAAAAATCAAAAGACTAATTACCATTCGGTTTATTGAGGTGCACAGCAGTATATACATAGTTGCAACTGCGCAGACTGCACAGGTTGTGAGCTTGAGCTTGGTTGCTATGGTTACAAGTTTGACAGGCATATCGGGGACAGCTCCTCCTAGTTCAGGACCCCAACACGGCATGATGAAGGGTGCCAAAAGGCAGAAAACGATTGCATCGTTTTTTCAAAAAAAAAAGACTGTAAGTAAACTGTGCCTTACTTTATCATATCACCTTGCAATTTTTTGATAGTCTGTTCAAAGTAATGTCGTAGTGAAAGTAAAATCGTACGGAGTAGAGAAGCCTTTCTGGTAGCCTCCTTCTTTCGGTGGTAGCCTGTAGATACAGTGCTCAGAAGGCAGTTTTAATGTTTAATCTGGCGTTCCCTGCCATAATTTCAGCGAGCATATTGTTTCATAAGGAAACTTTGCGAAGAGTTGTTGACTGACTGCCGCTCACGCAACACACAGGCATAGTTAGAAAGTCAGGATGCACTGGTTTACACTTTACACACACACGTAGCCCAGCCTCTCGCTATGTTTAACAGTTGGAACTTAGCGGTTTTAAAACTAGTTTTGCAGTTTTGCAATTTCTGTGCATGATGATAATGTGTAAACTTTGGATTTCCATAGGCTATGTTAAAATGTTATCATTGTCCTGGCCTGCAGGTAGTTCCTGGTGATGGCAGTGAGGGAGGTGAAATAACATGTATACACACTACCGTTCAAAAGTTTGGGGTCGCCCAGACAATTTTGTGTTTTCCATGAAAAGTCACACTTTTATTTACCACCATAAGTTGTAAAATGAATAGAAAATATAGTCAAGACATTTTTCTGGCCATTTTGAGCATTTAATCGACCCCACAAATGTGATGCTCCAGAAACTCAATCTGCTCAAAGGAAGGTCAGTTTTATAGCTTCTCTAAAGAGCTAAACTGTTTTCAGCTGTGCTAACATGATTGTACAAGGGTTTTCTAATCATCCATTAGCCTTCTGAGGCAATGAGCAAACACATTGTACCATTAGAACACTGGAGTGAGAGTTGCTGGAAATGGGCCTCTATACACCTATGGAGATATTGCACCAAAAACCAGACATTTGCAGCTAGAATAGTCATTTACCACATTAGCAATGTATAGAGTGTATTTCTGATTAGTTTAAAGTGATCTTCATTTGAAAAGAACAGTGCTTTTCTTTCAAAAATAAGGACATTTCAAAGTGACCCCAAACTTTTGAACGGTAGTGTGTGTGTGTATATATATATACATATATATATATATATATATATATATATACACACACACACACACACACACACACACATACATATATATATATATATATATATATATATATATATATATATATATATATATATATATATATATACACACAAAATGGAATCATTTGCTGACAGCTCAGTCCCCCCCAGTTCAAAAATCCTATCTGCGCCCCTGACAACATGGGATATGAATTTGAAATTTGCTGGTAGAGTAGTATTTTTGACCAAGCTTTGGTACAAAATTGCTCTTAAATCACTACCTCTAAGGACCTCCTATTAGCACAAACTCATGACCAAACAATATTTTTCTGTCTTCAACTGAAGGTTGAAGAACTCCGTCCCATTTCCTGTAGCCTGGTTTTGTGGACATAAGCTATTTATACAGTGCCTTGCAAAGGTATTCATCTATCCTTGGTGTTTGTCCTGTTTTGTTGCATTAAAAGCTTGGAATTAAAATGGATGGGGGGGGGGGGGTTTAGCACCATTTGATTTACATAACATCCCTACCACTTTAAAGGTGCACATTGTTTTTTTTTTTTTTATTGTGACACAAACAATAAGTAAGGTGAAAAAACAGAAGTGTGCATAAGTATCTCCCCCCCCCCCCCCCCCCCCCAAGTCAATACTTTATAGAGCCACCTTTTGCTACAATTACAGCTGCAAGTCTCTTGGGGTATGTCTCTATTAGCTTAGCACATCTAGCCAGTGGGATTTTTGCCCATTCCTCAAGGCAAAACTGCTCCAACTCCTTCAAGTTAGATGGGTTGCGTTGGTGTACAGCAATCTTCAAGTTATGCCACAGATTCTCAATTGTATTGAGGTCTGGGCTTTGACTCAGCCATTCCTTGGCACACTTCCCAGACAACTGAATGCACACCAAAACCCAGCTGTTTTCAGTGACTCACAGGATGACAGAGGTGGTGTTTACATTAGACCGTATCAGCGGATCATCAGATTAACGTTTTTAAAACGATTCACGTGCACACAGCAACACCAATACACGATTCACGTGCACACAGCAATGCCAATACACGGATACGCTCGGCTCCGCAGGCATCCTGCGCTCCAGATCACTCCGCCCTGAACAGTGAGTGCCCTCTGGAGGGTGCGCACTCCGGCCCTGCGCAGCTCACAGAGCACGCGAGTGAAGCGCATGAGCAGTGATTCGGGACAAATAGCAGGAAGTGAAAGTCCGCGCCATTTTTCAGCAGTCGCGTCACATGACCAACGTGGCATGACCAACGCCAGCGAATCAGGAAGGTGGATGTCACAGTGACGTTGTCCAATGACGATGTCAGCTAGAGCTCAGCACAGCGTATCCTCGTTCCTCAATGTTTACACAGCACCGGATCAGATACGTAATGGATTGAATACGTGAGCTCTGGCGTATTCAAGTTGTTCCGCCTGTGGAGTCGTTTCCCGGCGTTTTAATGTGAACGGACAGTGCATCCGCGACGAAAACGAGACGGATAAGGTCTAATGTAAACACCACCAGAGAGAATCAGCATTCCATTGATCACCCTAACGGGCAATCCATTGATCATCCTAACGACTCTCAAGGCCGTTCACAACCAGCCCCCAGTGACCCACACCAACAGGATGACTCAATGACACCTTAGATGAGCTTTTCATCCATGAGAGGATAAATACCTGATGCTCCCTACCAGTCAGACAGAACTGAAGAAGCCTTTCGGATGAGAGGTGAAACGTCTTCAAGAATCTTCAAGCAAGTCCAGTTGCTCTCTTTTACCACCCACAGTTTACCATGACCTGGATGACTGAGAATCTTCACAGACACTGTCACATTTGTTTCTAGCCCTGTTTATGACTCTGCTTTCGGTTTCGTTTGTATTTTACTTCTGTAAATATCACGCCTGCTAATACACACTCTTCCTGCACTTAGATCCATCTACCACTGCATACCTGACAGAATACTTCACAAAGTCTCTGTGAAAACAGCATCCTTACATGTGCGTGCTGATTGTGCTCAAATCAGCATCAGGTGTTTCCCATAACAACTGGCTCCCAAGTGCTTGCACAGTGCGCTCTAAAGGATACCCGAATATAAATGCACTTTTTAAGTCTTGGTGAAGGTTAGGCTCTGCCATGCTGCTGTGTTGCTCATGTTCAATTCACTGTATAAGAATGAACACCTTACTGCAGTTGTGAAATTTATTATTCTTATCTTCGTGGAAATTAAGTGAGCATACCATAGGGTTTTTATCTGTTCGACCCAGAGTCCCGCTGAATGTTTTTTCCCCATTTTCTCCTACGTTTCGAAATTTGTCTTGTTTTTTTCCCCCACTGATGAAGTACTTTTGATAAATTAAAAAATCTGATGTCTTTGCTTTGTTCAAAATGATTTGCACATCCAAAAATGCAGCAAAACCTTCTTGTACCGATCAGTAACAACTAACTCTTCTGAATGAAGCACTACAAACATGCCGCCTGTCATGGCGGTGTAATTACTGTTGCTATGGGGTCATGTGATGGTGCAAAGCCTCTTTTGGGGACAGAGGGGAGAGGCACCCTCTTGTTCCATAGCCATGCTTTTGTAATGTGTGCAGGATGTGTGTAACAGTCCCTGCAGTGGGGCAGAACACTGTGACAGGTGAGTGAATTCCAAATACTTTGTTTATTTTTGCTTTTTAGCTTAATTACACACACGCTTGCATGCACGCACACACACACACACACAAGACGGCGTGCAGGGAAGCCTCCTTTCTCTCTGCTTCCTCCCACCAGATAAACCCTCAGCTGTCACTGCAAGACACACACACACACACACACACACATATATATATATATATATATATATATATATATATATATATATATATATATATATATAAAATTAATGTGACACAGGTGTGATCACTTGCCACTCACCTTCCCTGGCCTCGCCCTCCATTCACAAACTGGCGCTCAACCACGCTCCCGCTGCCACAATATGATTTTGCATTGTCTTGTTGAAATATCCCTGGAAAAGATATCACCTTGAAGGCAGCATATGTTGCTCCAAAATCTCAATATAATTTTCTCCATTAATGCAGCCATCACAGATGTGAAAGTTACCTTTACCAAGGGCACTAGCACAATCCCATACCATGACAGACTCTGGCTTTTGGACTTGTTGCTGGTAACAGTCTGAATGGTCCTTTTTGTTTTTGGTCTGGAGTACACAACCTCTGTTTCTTCTAAAAAAAGACCTGGAATACTGATCACAATACATGTTTCCACTGTGTGATGGTCCATCCCAGATACCTCCAATACCAGAGAAGTTGATGCTGCTTCTGCATACAGTTAACATAAGCCTTCCTTTTTGCACAGTAAAGTTTTAACTGCCATTTGTGGACCTAAGTCCATATTGTAGTATTTGGCAAAGGTTTGCCAAAATAGTCCCAAGCCCATGTGGTTATATTAATCACAGATGAATGACAGTTCTTGATGCAGTGTCATCTGAGGGATCGGAGATCACGGGTATTCAGCTTAGGCTTGCACCCTTGCCCTTCCAGCACCGAAATTCCTCCAGATTCCTTGAATTATTTAATGATATGCAGTGTAGGGGGTGAAATATTTCAATTCCTTCATATCTTTCTTTGAGGAACATTGTTTTTGAACATTTCAATAATTTTCTCATGCATTTGTTGACAAAGTAGAGATCCTTGGCCCATCTTTGCTCCTCAAAGACTAGGCCTTTCCTGGATATTGATTTTGTACCAAATCATGATTAGAATCATCTGCTGACATCACCTGTTTCAAATCACATCATTATTTTAGTGTTTTACCTCATTCCTAGCCCTAAATTGCTGCCATCCCAACTTTAATTGGAATGTGTTGCAGGTCTGAAATGCAGGAATAGATGTATATTAACTAATGAAATGAAGTTTACCAGACAAATCATGAAATATCTTGGGTTCAAACTGTCTGCAATGAAATACAAGTCAAAGTAAATTTAGAAAACACTGTTTTCTTTTTTATTTGTATTTTCCGTACCATGCCAATATTTTGGGGTTGTATCTTATTCCTCTTGCACCACAGAATTTTACCAAAATTTAATTTTTTGAAGAATAATATGTACTTTAGATATTTTTCTGTGTATAGTTTTAACCAATCTTGTGAAATGCCTGTAAAACAAATTAGTTCCTGTTATCACTAATAGGGTAGTCACACTAGAGGTGGAATGAGCCGGAATGCCGTCGGAATGAAAATTATTCGTGTATTCCGGGATATTCGAAGTACATTCTAAGTATTCGAGCCGCATTCTCTTTGAATTCTTAGACATCCGAAACATATTTGGCGGCCATTCCGGGAGCATTCTGACCGCATTCGAGGCGAATTCGAACAGCATTCGAGACACCTTCCGACCAGACTTGGGGTGGTATTCAGGCAGTAATCAAACTGCACTCATACGGCATTCAGAGTGCATTCCTAATATTCTTACTGCATTCTAACAGCATTCTAGGTATTCCTACTTTGTTCCAACTACTTTTGAACTGCATTTGAAAGCTAATACACCTGGGATGTGCAAGAATCATTTGAGACGGGTTCAAAGCGCATTCTAAGTATTCGAACAGCATCCTTACAAAGCTGTAAGAATGTTGGTCAGTTTGAAATTCCCACCCGAATGTGGCACGAATTTTGAAAAATTTTTCATTCCAGCTGGTTCTGCTTGATTCCTGCTAATTCTGAATAAGTGTGACGGGGCCTTTACATTACAGCTGCAGTAAGCAGTTGTTTCTGTACTTTGAAGTGAACAATACAGCTTGTTGCCAAGAAACTGCAAAGCACAAAATCCTTTGTTCTGAAGGCTCTCCTGTGGCAGAAAACTAAAAGAACATCATTATCTCGGACTGTTACACAGCACTGACACTCACGTCTCATTCCATTAATGTAAAATTAATGTCTCCTCATCGAAACTATTATATCATTTTTTCTTTATTAAATAACAACGCTGGTTAAAACTGGTTGTGCATCAAACACATCCCTGTGAATGAGTTGTGGCTAAGAAATGATATTGTGTGAGAACTAGCCATTTACAATAAACCTGTGATTTGCTTTTTCAGCTACTACTGTCTGAGCTGTGCTGTTTTAGAAAATTTATTCAACAGAAAAAAATATTCAACAGCACTGTGGTGTACAAAGATACAATGGACTGAATTAATTTACAGACTGTATTATTTTTAAAGGGAATTAGACAAATAAATAAATTGGATTGGATCTACCACACCTCCTGTTAATGTGTTCATTTTAATCGAAACCTTTCTATTATTATGCAGCACTTTTCCAGGATACTGCCCATGTCAATAAGCATAAAAATACAAATATACTGTTTGTCATATATATATATATTTATGAGTGATTCCACGCTTATGGGTACTGAAATGGGGACATGAACTTATTTTTAAAAATTCACCTAAAACCATTTCTTTTTTTACCATCAGGTCACAAAACATGTAATCTTTAATGAATGATATGTTAAAAGATAACTTTAATTTTCTGAGATGTAATAAAAACATATTTATATGCCAAAGTCAGAACGTAACAGAAGTGTTGTGGACATATATATTCTCAATTTTAACAATGTAGAATTACTTTTTGAAACATAGGAAGGTGATGTTTTAGAAAATATAATTAATAAACATGTGTAGTAGAATAAACATACACATTCTTTCAATAAGATTAACATGGTATATAGCTAGATTGTAATTAATTTGTAACAGACGCGAGATGGACAATCGTAACAGAAGTAATGTAACAGACATCATTTTGGAACTCATAGGCTTGACTTTGGCATATAAATATGTTTTTATTACATCTCAGAAAATTAAAGTTATCTTTTAACATATCATTCATTAAAGATTACATGTTTTGTGACCTGATGGTAAAAAAGAAATGGTTTTAGGTGAATTTTTAAAAATAAGTTAATGTCCCCATTTCAGTACCCATAAGTGTGCAATCACTCATATATCATCTCATTATCTCTAGCCACTTTATCCTTCTACAGGGTCGCAGGCAAGCTGGAGCCTATCCCAGCTGACTATGGGCGAAAGGCGGGGTACACCCTGGACAAGTCGCCAGGTCATCACAGGGCTGACACATAGACACAGACAACCATTCACACCTACGGTCAATTTAGAGTCACCAGTTAACCTAACCTGCATGTCCTTGGACTGTGGGGGAAACCGGAGCACCCGGAGGAAACCCACGCGGACACGGGGAGAACATGCAAACTCCGCACAGAAAGGCCCTCGCCGGCCCCGGGGCTCAAACCCAGGACCTTCTTGCTGTGAGGCCACAGCGCTAACCACTACACCACCGTGCCGCCCTATATATATATATATATACACACACACACACATATATATACACACACACACACACACACACTACCGTTCAAAAGTTTGGGGTCACTTTGAAATTTCCTTATTTTTGAAAGAAAAGCACTGTTCTTAGTAGAATTTAGCTAGAATAGTCATTTACCACATTAGTAATGTATAGAGTGTATTTCTGATTAGTTTAAAGTGATCTTCATTGAGGCTACATCCACATGACAACGGCAACGAGATGTTATTTAAAAATATATCGCGTCCAAATGGGCAATGATCAGTAAAATATCAGGTCCATATGGCAACGCAATGCTTGCTGAAAACGATGCAATACACATGCCACACCTCTAGGGGCGCTGTAAGACGGTCCCTTCGGAGACACCAGAACAATAGAAGAAGTAAGGACGCATGCGCATAAACTATTATGCGCGAGACTTCATATTAGCCACAAAGTCAGGAAAATCTGTTCGTAAAATTACATTATAATGACCAAATACAATGAAAAGTATTTTTCCAGTCTCACCTGTGAAAGGTAATCCCATGTGATCTCGTTTGGACGGCAAACCTGTTGGTACAGTTAAACGCAGCTAATCTTTATTCTCCGCTTTGACCTCTCCAATATGGCGGCGAGGATGACGTATGATTCTACGCGGAAGGCGGCGTCTTTAATGGTCTGGAATAAATTGAATACTACATGTTGATGGATTAATTTGTTGTTTCTCACCTGTGAAAGGTAATCCCATGTGATCTCATTTGGACGGTAAACCTGTTGGTACAGTTAAAGGCGGCACATGAATCTTTATTCTCCGCTTTGACCTATCCAATATGGCGGCAAGGATGACGTATGATTCTACGCGGAAGGCGGCATCTTTAATGGTCCGGAATAAATTGAATGTTACACGTTGATGGATTAATTTGCTCCTCTACGCCCTTTTTGAGGAATGTATTGTCGGACTTAAATCAACATCTGAAGAGGTGAGATCGCTCCTTTTTTTCCCTATTTTTGCTGGCGGGATTGACTCTGCCCTAAGGGCAGAGTCTCTCTCTCTCTCTCTCTCTCTCTCTCTCTCTCTCTCTCTCACTTTGCACCATTACACAATAAATATTCACAGTGAAAATATTTTGTAAGCGCGTTTCATGAACCAAGTTATAGGATTTGTTGACAACTCGCATCGCATCGCAATGAGAAGATCATTGGCACTATTGGTGTTAAGAATCAGACCATTTCATAAATGAATATTTTGCTGTAGAGCTGCAGTGTTTGTACAATTGCATGTTTTTGCTTCACTATTACTGTCACTATTCTGCTTCTTGCATTACTACTGTGAACTAACACTGAACATAATAATAATAATAATAATAATAATAATATCCAAGCTCGTGTTTCACTCTCACTAGTGCTCTGTAAGGCTTTTTCCTGGTGATATTCGTTACACTTCTACCCGGCGTGAAGCACTCACAGTCATGTGGTTGTGACGTCATCGTAAACAAATCCGTTCTACTCATCCAGACGACTTCACAACGGCAACGTTGCCAGATCTTTCCACTCTGGAACCCGTTCTCAAAAAGATTGCGTTTTGGGCACCCAAAACGCCAGTGCCGTGTGGACGCCAGGCCTAAACGATAAGCAATTGTATCGGAGTCACCTGAATCCGTTGCCGTGTGGACAGGGCCTAAATGTCTGGTTTTTGGTGCAATATCTCCATAGGTGTATAGAGGCCCATTTCCAGCAACTCTCACTCCAGTGTTCTAATGGTACAATGTGTTTGTTCATTGCCTCAGAAGGCTAATGGATGATTAGAAAACCCTTGTACAATCATGTTAGCACAGCTGAAAACAGTTTAGCTCTTTAGAGAAGCTATAAAACTGACCTTCCTTTGAGCAGATTGAGTTTCTGGAGCATCACATTTGTGGGGTTGATTAAATGCTCAAAATGGCCAGAAAAATGTCTTGACTATATTTTCTATTCATTTTACAACTTATGGTGGTAAATAAAAGTGTGACTTTTCATGGAAAACACAAAATTGCCTGGGTGACCCCAAACTTTTGAACAGTAGTGTGTGTATATATATATATATATATATATATATATATATATATATATATATATATATATATATATATATATGTGTGTGTGTGTGTGTGTGTGTGTGTGTCTTTCTCTCTTCCTGTATCTTGCTGTCTCTTAGATATTTGACATTAAACCAATTTATGGAGTTCTGCAGCCTGGTGAGATCCAGCAAGTGATGTTCTCATTCTTTGGCCATGCTGACATCAGTGCTCAAGTGCTGGCAGTGTGCATGGTGGAGGAAGGCCCAACATATGAGATTTCAGTCAAAGGAGAAACTTCTCTGATCACCTACACATTAGACACAACTGAGATCAACTTTGGTCCTCAGGTAGATATCCTTTATAGCATGTTTTGTAATGCTCAATGTGATAAACAGGTGAATGTCTTTTGCAAATGAAGCTTACTGACATAAGTATTTATTTATTTTTTTATTTATAGTTATTTGACCATGTGGCAGAAGCAGAGATCATTCTGAGAAACACAGGAAAGGTGGGCTTTAACTTCAGTTTTCTGCTGGAAGATCAGCATGTGTCACTGAAAGACATCTTACCTGGGCAATTCCTTGTTATTCCCAGAATGGTGAGATGCTGCATTCTATCACAATAATGTTTATATCAGATATCGTTCTCCCATGCACAGTAACTGTACTTCACTGGAAGCCTAGCATCACTATTAAAGCAGTTTTAACATGACAGACACATTGAGAAGTTACACTTCATTAATTGTTAGATTTGCATCATTAAAATTGTTAGATGCAGACCCTGTACATGTTAATCATGGCACAAAATTGAGTGTGAGAGTGCTATAAATTAAAGATGTGTATGTGTCCTAACATTCTGTTTTGTATATATATATATATATGGGCTGTCAAACGATTAAAAAATTTAATCGCGATTAATCTCAGAATTTCATATAGTTAATCACGATTAATCGCATTTTTTAAAATCTATGTAAATGAATAAGGCTTTTAAAGTGAAATGTTACAATTAAAATGGTGAACACATTTTATGCTAAAAGTACTTGTTAAAAACTGCTGGGACAAGAGAAAATGGTAAGGGAATTTATTCACTCACATGCTAGGCAGTACTGAACATACAAAACACAAAATTGGATTTTGTGATGGATTAGGGAGCTGTAGTCTCAAATATAAAACATGTAGTCACATATTACTGTGTCTCAGTTCAGACATGTGTGACAAAAGAAAATAAAAATGAAATAAAACTTCAATTGTGCTGGAGTTGTATTCAGTCACAGCCTATAGGACTTCACAGTACTGTGCAAACAAAAATAAATTGCAGCTGGACTTCAATAAAGACATTTAGTGTCATATCACAGTGCTACAGCATACTAAAATCTCACTTTACAAAAGTATTTTAGAACTGCAAAGTGCATACCAAAACCAACTCAATCACACTCTACTTTTGAAATGAAACTTCCCGTTTAACAGACCTTTCTCCATCACTCACACTTACTCTTACTGATCAGTCCCCCCAGGACTCCGCGGGCCTTTTTTGTGATTGTTGCGGGCTAAAATGTCTGATGTTGCGGGGGGTTTTCCAAAAAATTGCGATGAAAGTTGCGGTGTTTTTGTTGCAATTACATTGCGGGAGGAAGTGAAAGTTGCGAGAAATTGTTGCGATTTTCTCTTTTTGTGATTAAAATTGAGTGATATGTTAAATATTAAATTATTACTGAAAAACTAATGATTAAAAAAAACAAAGACACTGAGAAATGGTCCTATAAACAACTTTACCACTATAAAAGATTACCAGGACTACAAAAATGCAGAAAAATAGGCTTTACTTATCCAAATGCACCTGTTGGTTCAAAAGTTAAAGTGCACAGAACCTCACAGCACAACATGAAGTTACCTTAAAATATAATATAAATGCCTCAGCTTTCATGTAAGAAAAAAAAAACTATTAATACTAGTACTGTGTGCAGGCAGTCTCTCCTGAAGACCAAATTAAACAATAATTATAAACTAATAAAATAAATGGCTCAGGCTTCATAGAAGAAAAAAAAATTTGAACAGAATCTCACAGTATGATGCTGAAGCTGCCTAAACAATGGAAAATAAAATACCATTTTGGCAAAAATGTTGGCATCCATTAATTTCTTGTATTAAGTAAAAAATAATGTAAAGTGCACACAATCCTTCACTGTAAACATAACACACTTTCAGTAACACAATTTAAGCCTACATAAACACTGACTGGCACGCACATGCTGCTTCTCTTGAACGTAGACACGGAAGTAAGGCGGAAGGTAGTTTGTCAACGTCACCTCAAGACGACGCCAACGATTGGCCAAATTTGCGGGAAAGTTCCGGTGATTGGATATAATTGCAACACCGCCCTGAATTCGCTGGGATTGGTTGAATATGCGTTGAAGTTGCAAATCGCAACATCGCAAAATCCTGGAGGGTCTGATTGAAGCAGCGTGCGACAAGCCTCAACATGAACTACGGGTGACTCGCAGGGCCAAATTAGAATTTGCGTTAACGGCACTATTTTTTTTAATCGTGATAAATTGAGATCGCGTTAATGCGTTATCGCGTTAACTTCGACAGCCCTAATATATATATGCACACACACACACACACACACACACACACACATATATATATATATATATATATATATATATATATATATATATATATATATATATATAATATGTGTGTGTGTGTGTGTGTGTGTGTGTATATATATGTATGTATATGTATGTGTGTGTGTGTGTGTATGTATGTGATTATTTAGGAACAGTTGGTTCCAGTCCACTAATTTGAATGGTTGAACAGCATTCCAAGAGTGCTAATATTTCACCTAATAGCACTGGGATGTTACTCCACTCTTCTATGTCTTACACATAAAATTCCATTTGCTAGTTCAAAATGGTTAATATGGTAGTGTTAAAAGAATATTACACGGTGGTGTGAAGATATGAAGTTTATCTTCTCGTATTGAAAAATATTTCACTCGTTCATGTCACTCACTCATGAAATATATTCACCACTCTATATTTATAAAATAACTGCTTGTGTGCTTTGGCATGTCTTATCTGAAGGGCCATTTAAGGGTGAATGAGGAAATAAGAGCTACTGTGTACTACCTTCCTGGAATCCCAGATGTTTTTGAGAAGACATTCCAACTACAGGTGGCCTTCTTTAAGCCAGAAAGCATTACGATGAGGGGAGAGGGCATCTTTCCTAGAGTGTGCCTGGACCTGCCCAGAGACTTAAGTAAGAGCTCACTTATTAAATGCATAAATATTCCCTTAAAGGTAGCATATCCTGTAATATCTTATATTTTATACTTTTTCCTGAAGTCCACTTGTGACATCTGTGTGGCTTTATGTATCCAGTATCTGTGTGGCTTTATGTATCATCAGTAAAATAAAATGGTTAGCACATTAACAATGGCGCATACTTTTTAGAATGTTGGGTAAAGCTGCTTCATAATCAGTGTACTATCACGGGCGTAGGCGATGGACTCAAACATCCCAACCCTCCCAGAAGTTCTGGGAGTCTCCCGCATATTGACAGCGGTTCCCTGACCCCCGCAAATTAGATACAATATCCTGAAATCTAGAGTGAGAAAAAGAGAGCGCGCATCCTGATTGCTCTATCTTGCTCAGTAGACTGATCAGCTTTCTGTGTGGGTGGGCTTCACATCATCTCTTCCGGACTGAGAGTCCATCAGTTCAGTGTATCCAGGAGCATCATGGCAGAGTGCTCCAAAAAATGAAAATACAAAACCCACTTCACTTCAGACTACACAAAAGTGTACCCTTGCCGAATAGAGGTAAAAAGTATGATGGTGTTGTGGGCAGACGGCACGGTGGTGCAGTGGTTAGCACTGTCGCCTCACAGCAAGATGATTCTGGGTTCATACCCAGTGGCCAACAAGGGCCTTTCTGTGTGGAGTTTGCATGTTCCTCCCATGTCTCCATGGGTTTCCGGTTTCCCCCACAGTCCAAAGACATGCAGGTGAGGTTAATTGGTGGCTCTAAATTGATTGTAGGTGTGAATGTGAGTGTGAATTGTTGTTTGTCTCTGTGTCAACCCTGTGATGATTTGGTGACTTATCCAGGGTGTACCCTGCCTCTCACCCATAGTCAGCTGGGATAGGCTCCAGCTTGCCTGTGACCCTGCACAGGATAAGTGGTTACGGATAATGGATGGATGTTGCGTGCTGTACTGTTTGCAACAGTAACTTTAGCATTGTCCATGGCGGGGTAAATAATTATAAAAGACATGTTGAGCTGAGTTTACCAGGCATCATTTGTTCATGTGTACAGTGGTGCTTGAAAGTTTGTGAACCCTTTAGAATTTTCTATATTTCTGCATAAATATGACCTAAAACATCATCAGATTTTCACACGTCCTAAAAGTAGATAAAGAGAACCCAGTTAAACAAATGAGACAAAAATATTCTACTTGGTCATTTATTGAGGAAAATGATCCAATATTACATATCTGTGAGTGGCAAAAGTATGTGAACCTTTGCTTTCAGTATCTGGTGTGACCCCCTTGTACAGCAATAATTGCAACTAAACATTTCCAGTAACTTGTTGATCAGTCCTGCACACTGGCTTGGAGGAATTTTAGCCCATTTCCCCATACAGAACAGCTTCAACTCTGGGATGTTGGTGGGTGTCCTCACATGAACTGCTCGCTTCAGGTCCTTCCACAACATTTTGATTGGATTAAGGTCAGGACTTTGACTTGGCCATGCCAAAATATTAACGTTATTCTTCTTTAGCCATTCTTTGGTAGAACGACTTGTGTGCTTAGGGTTATTGTCTTGCTGCATGACCCACTTTCTCTTGATAGTCAGTTCATGGACAGATGTCCTGACATTTTCCTTTAGAATTTGCTGGTATAATTCAGAATTCATTTGTTTCATCAATGATGGCAAGCCGTCCTGGCCCAGATGCAGCAAATCAGGCCCAAACCATAATAGCACCACTATGTTTCACAGATGGGATAAGGTTCTTCTGCTGGAATGCAGTGATTTCCTTTCTCCAAGCATAACGCTTCTCATTTAAACCAAAAAATTCTATTTTGGTCTTATCCATCCACAAAACATTTTTCCAATAGCTTTCTGGCTTGTCCATGTGAGCTTTAGCAAACTGCAGATGAGCAGCAATGTTCTTTTTGGAGAGCAGTGGCTTTCTCCTTGCAACCCTGCCATGCACACCATTGTTCAGTGTTCTCCTGATGGTGGACTCACAAACATTAACATTAGCCAATGTGAGAGAGGCCTTCAGTTGCTTCAAAGTTACCCTGGGGTCCTTTGTGACCTTGCCGACTATTACGTGCCTTGCTCTTGAAGTGATCTTTGTTGGTCGACCACTCCTGGCGAGGGGAACAATGGTCTTGAATTTCCTCCATTTGTACACAGTCTGACTGTGGATTGGTGGAGTCCAAACTCTTTAGAGATGGTTTTGTAACCTTTTCCAGCCTGATGAGCATCAACAACGCTTTTTCTGAGGTCCTCAGAAATCTCCCTTGTTTGTGGCATGATACACTTCCACAAACGTGTTGTGAAGATCAGACTTTGATCCCTGTTCTTTAAATAAAACAGGGTGCCCACTCACACCTGATTGTCATCCCACTGATTGAAAATACCTGACTCTAATTTCACCTTCAAATTAACTGCTAATCCTAGAGGTTCACATAGTTTTGCCACTCACAGATATGTATGCCGCAGTTCCTGATGTGGGTGGAGCACAGAAGCACGGCAGGCGAGAGTTGATGTTCACATACACACACTTTATTTGACTTATTTTAGCTTTACTCACTCACACTGTCACTCACACTGTCACTCACACATGCGTTGTGGTCATGAGAGAGCCTCTTCTCTGCTCTCCCCTCTCCTTTTATGCTCTGTCCCTGCAACAAACACACACACACACACACACACACACACACACACACACACACACACACACACATTAATTGACAGCAGGTGTAATGACTTAGCCACTTACCTTCCCCGACCCCGCCCTCCATTCACAAACTGCTGCTTGGTCACGCCTCCGCTGCCACAATGTAATGTTGGATAATTTCCCTCAATAAATAAATGACCAAGTATAATATTTTTGTCTCATTTATTTAACTGGGTTCTCTTTATCTACTTTTAGGACTTGTGTGAAAATCTGATGTTTTAGGTCATTTACGCAGAAATATAGAAAACTCTAAAGGGTTCACAAACTTTCAAGCACCACTTCATGTAATTTATACTAGCTGGCTAGCTGCCAAGGCTACATGATAAGGCCAAACTCCTTGAACACTTGCTTAAAGTTGCAATAGAAAATAAAAATATGAGTTAAATAATAGTAAAAAGCAGTTTACATAAATAGTATGAGTAATCTGCATATTTCATTGTCACATTTTCTAAACATCATCATTATCACTGCCAAACCCGATCCAAGCTTGAGGTGAACCATGTTTGGTTGACTTGGCAAAAATTGCAGCAGGAGGGTGGCCAGTTCCTTTCTGCACACTCACACACACATTCTCATCTATGGGCAATTTAAAGTAACCAGTTCACCTAACTGCATGTCTTTAGACTGTGGGGGGGGGGAACCAGAGAAAAAAGGTTCAGTTACAACCATCTTGCCTTTTAGCTTTGCTGATTGTGAGCCAGCCTAAAATCACCCACAATGATGCTATTAATAATAAGTTTAATTTATAATAAATTCAATTTATATAGCGCCTTTCACAAACCCAAGGATGCTTTACACAGGAGTTACCAAAAAAAAAAAAAAGTCACACTAGGAAGAGTAGTGTGAGCTAAAGAGAAGTTTTCAAGTTAGCTTTGAAGGAAGAGAGAGTGGAACAGTCACGAAGCGATTGTGGTAACGAGTTCCAAAGTTTAGGAGCAGCAACACTGAAAGATCTGCCACCCATAGATGCCAGTTTAAAACATGGAACAGTCAGAAGTCCACAAACAGAAGATCTGAGGGAGCGGGAGGGACAGTACAAATGAATTAGCTCACAGAATTAACCACACATCTGACCTGACAGAAGTTCACACAGACTTGTGGATGATTCCCATTCATCAAAGACATCTTTGAACCAGTGACCCAAACGTTGGATTTAGAAACAAAATGAAGCAGAAACTTGTTGAGTTACTGACTCAAGTATCAGTAAAAGCATTATTTGTTGAACTTGTCACCTTACTCTCAGTTTTACTTACTTTATATCTTTCCATTTTCAATGTAAAATGGTGGGGAAAGATGTGGTTTGCACATGAAATGGAAGGGCTTCTAGATATATAAAGCGTCGAAAGCAAATAAAACATAACTGACTGCAGTATGTAATAATTATATCAGTAGCAATATAATTATTTTTTGTATATCAATTTTATCAAGTGTCAAACAAGTAAAGAATTACCAATTAAATAAATAACACAACAATTTAATAAACATTAACTGGAAAAATAAAAGGAAGGATTTACTATATCCCATTCTGCAAAGACTCTGTATCTAGCAGAAGTGTAAAAGAGTGTAAAAATGAGCAGTCAATCCACAGTCCAGAACATCTGTAGAGCATAGGTGGCCCTGGAAGGTAAAGCTGAGGCCACACACTGGCATCGGTTTTAAGTTTAAAAAGGTTCCTTTTTCTTCTACCCTTATATAATCTTTGTAACAGAAGGTTGTTTTAAATTCATGGGAAAATACGGTCATAATTTTCTTTTCGTGCAGTGGGTACTGTTGCCACCTCATGTCTCCAGGGCCCCTGATGTGATCCTGGACTTGGGTTAATCTCATTCTCTCTGTGTTTTTATGGTTTTCTTCTGGGTTCTTTGGTTACTGGCTACACTAAATCCTATTGTGAATGAGTATGTGCATTGGTGCCCTGTGATGGATTGGCACAACATTCCAGGCTGTATTCCTGCCTCCTGCCCAGTGTACCAATATAGGCTCTGAATCCATTGAAGTCTAATAAAACTAGGCCTGTACAGTCATTCTAATTTGGAACTTTTAATTTAGAGAATACAATGGTAAAAGTATCCCACAATTACAGGAATGACAGCTTTTCCTTGGAGACAACAGCAATTTGGATAGGCTTTTTTAAACACTCCTAGGATGAGGTAGTAATGATTACATGATCAGCCTTGATGAATTGGGAATGGTATTGGGGGTTGTGGTTAGAATTTCTTTGCCCTGCAACTCTATTTTAAAGTGGTCCAGGAACATAATTCCTAATAGAACATGTCTTGCAATAGATGACAAAAGCTGATATAAATCAATTACTCAGGCTTTTAAAGCCCTAATTTTGTGTCTTTTTGTAGATGAACAATATAGCTCAGTGTTGAAGGAGGCAAAGGAGACAGTTAAGGGTGAACCTCAAAGAGAGGACATGCTAAACAGATCTAGTGCATGGGTTGGTGATCTGTGTGAAGAGGACTACATTCCTACAGTAAGTGCACCTCTGAACACCAGAGACACTTCACAGTACAGTTCTTATGTAGGTCTTCCTAATAAAATGGACAATGAGTGTATATGGGAGAGCAGGGAGACTTGGGACAAGTTTTCAGCTTTTGTAGATTGAGTGAAATTCTTTGCAGGTAGCATCACATTCATTTTGCATTAGAGAGTATTTTCTATACCCTCTTGCCACAACATTAATTTCTCAGCTTGTCACATTTACTGGCCTTCAGGCTTCACTTTTTCTATTATTTATTTATTTATTTATTTATTTTATGGGGAGACTTGGGACATAGTGGGGATACATGGAACCAAAATAACATGTTTCATTTTTACTTATTATCAAAACTTGTAACAAATAAACTGTCTGAACAAGCAATGTTGGTACAGCTATAGAAAAATGTCAGTTTACGCAAACCTGACTAGACAAAACAGTTCCATTCACAAGAAGGAATGAAATAAGCTTAATCCTCATGCAGGTACACTTCCACATTTTTTATAAAAAAAAAAAAAATTGAACAATTTTATATTTGTAAACCACAAGAAAAAACCTGTAACATGAAATGTCCCAACTCTCCCCATCTGGCAATTTTAGGGAAAAAAATACCCTTAAATGTTTTATCCCAAATTTAAGTTTAATATATAATACTAAATATGGTAACAAGGCTATATACTTTAATTCCTAACAAATCCTGATTTCACAATTGTGAAGTAGAAAATACAAGTTTTGGTTGAGAAAAAATACTGAACTGCACATACCTTGCTGCAATATCCAGCTTCATGGTTCCAAAGGAAGTAGGTTACTCTAAGGGGCAACATCTAACTTCTGACATAATCTAAAACCTGACTGGTTGAATTAATTTATGGGAATACAAACTGTCCCAAGTCTCCCTGTCCCAGGTCTCCCCGCTCACCCCTATACAGCTCTATTTTCTGTATTTGTCTACTCAAGTTGTGCAGTCATGGAAAAATGAAAATACACCCTCTTTCAATTCTTTTATTTATTTGTCTATCCATTTGGTCTCCATCCGTCTATGTAGACGATGGTGGGTTGTGCCTTGTGTAGCATCTGCAGTGGCTGTAGAGTACAATACTTGAATGACAGTTCTTATTGCAAATGGAGCAGATAAAGTCTGTGTTGTAATGTGGTGGGTTTTTTCCTTCTGTTTTTGGCATCTGTGCTCTCTTAGCTGGCTCCAGTCATCTTCTGCTCATTTAACTCCAATTTTGACAACATGCCTCCATGTGGAACGGTCTAGGGCAATGTCCTCCCAAGACTGAGTGTCAATGTGTGCTGACTTGAGGTGTCTTTTGCATGTGTCACTGTATCTCAGATGTGGGCGGCCAGTTGGACGTGTTCCACACTCCAGCTGTCCATATAGTAGGTCCTTGGGAATGTGGCCTTTGTCCATGAGGCGCACATGGACGAGCCATCTGAGTCAGTGTTCACTGAACATTGCAGAAATGGTCACTGATCTTGTCCTTTTGAGGACCTCAGAGTTAGTGACCCTATCTTTCCATGTAATACCCATGATCCTGCGGAGACATCTCATGTGGTAGGTATTCAATTTTGCTTCTTGTGCAGCATATGTCGTCCATGTTTCACTAGACTGCTCAGGACACAGGCCTGGTAAACTTTCAGCTTGGTGTTTGTAGTCAGGTTTTTGTTTTCCCACACTCTCTTGTTGAGTTTAGACATTACTGAAGCTGCTTTTCTGATCCTGATATTGATTTCAGCATGAAGAGACAGGTTGCTGGTGACTTGTGATCCTAGGTACGTAAACCTGTCCACCACAGTGAGCATGGAGCCATTTATTGATATGCGAGGTGGGTTGGGAGCATCCTGGGCCATGACCTCTGTTTTCTTTATCTTATCTGATTCTTAGCTGCATCGTAAGCAAATAGCAGTTCCCTGAGGAAGACATGGCTTATCTTAGTTTTGGCATGCAAGCGAGCCAAGTTTTATAGTTTGCCATCGTGTCGAGTGTGGATGTAGATGCTGTCAGAAGAGGACTTGAAGGTGTAGGTCAGAAGCAGTGAGAAGATGATTCCAAAGAGGGTAGGGGCAAGCACACAGCCCTGCTTAACTCTACTGAGGATTGGAAATGACTCCAATGTGTTGCCCTCAAAGCTCACAGTGCCTTTCATGTCATTGTGGAAAGATCTGATTATACTGAGTAGTTTTGGTGGGCAGCCTATCCTCTGTAGTAGCTTGAAGAGTCCACTGTGACTGACAAGGTCAAATGCCTTTGTGAGGTCAACAAATGCCAGGTACAATGGTTGTTTTCTGCTCTCCGCACTTTTCCTGTAGTTGCCTCACAGAGAAGATCATATCAATAGTAGAACGGCCTGATCTAAAGCCACACTGCACCTCTGGGTATACACGGTCCACTAGCACCTGCAGTCTAGTGAGAACGACCCAGGCAAATACCTTGCCAGCAATGTTGAGGAGGGCGATGCCACGGTAATTGTTGCAATCACTTTTGTCTCCCTTGTTTTTGAACAGGGTAACAATCTTTGCATCCCTCATGGCTTGTGGTACTTCACCCTTCCTCCAGCATTAGCATAGGAGTTCATGGAGATGTGGGAGGAGTGCTGACTTCACTTGTTTAATGACTTCTGGAGGGATAGCATCATTCCCTGGTGCTTTTCCACAAGCAAGGGCATCTATAGCTTTTTCTAGCTCAGTTACAGTTGGCTCAGTGTTGAGCTCTACAAGTACTGGCAGGGTTGGAATGCTGTTGATGGCCTTCTCAGACACTGTATTATCTGTGCTGTACAGTTCCAGATAGTGTTCCACCCACCTGTCCATTTGGTTCCTAGGGTCAATAATGATGTCGCCAGATTTTGACTTCAGGGGGGCAGTTTTCCTGACATTAGGTCCAGTGGCCTGTTTAATGTGGCTGATATTACTGGTGGAAGATGCAAGTTCGATGGAAGAGCACAGCTGTAACCAGTAATCATTTGTGGATT
Source organism: Neoarius graeffei (assembly GCF_027579695.1). Lineage (NCBI taxonomy): Eukaryota > Metazoa > Chordata > Actinopteri > Siluriformes > Ariidae > Neoarius > Neoarius graeffei. Next base: position 58,257,420 of record NC_083574.1, read on the forward strand.
TCCTGGCTATTGCCTGACCTTTAGCCCTGACTTTTCTGAGTACAAGTAAGCTTTGCTGCCTAGGGTCTTTCTTCCATCTGATTAGTGCTTCCCTTTTGGAAAGAGTTGGGGGTTCCATGGCCTGAAGTTTGGCTTTGTACCAGTCTACATTTTTCGTTCTTCCCAAAGGCCTCTAGAGCAGACTTGTGGATAGTGGAGCTGAGCTGAAAACATCATGCTTCTGCAGTTACACCCTCATCAGCAGGGGGAAAATCATTAACCAGGGAGATAAACTTGTCCTTACTGCCAAGGTCAGTGGTGCAAGCAGTGTTAATTTTTGGGAGACCTTTTGGCCTTGCACAGTGGAGTAGTTTTCTTGCCTGTAGTACTACCTTGCTAATGACCAGTGAGTGATCAGAGATACAGTCAGCACTGTGATAGTTCCATGTGTTGTGAACAGTTTGGAGGCAGTTTCTTCTGGCGATGATGAGGTCAAGTTGGTGCCATTGACGTAATCTCGGGTGCATCCACAAGACTTTGCTTTTCCTTGTTTGGGAAGTAGGTATTTGTGATACGTAGATTCCTTGCACAGCAAAGTTCCAGTAGTCTCTGGCCGTTTTCATTTATTTTGCCTATTCCATGATGACCGATGCATTCTGGCCAGACATCATGCTCTGCACCAACTCTCGCATTAAAGTCACCAAGCAGGTATAAGTCTTCTGTTTGAGGCAGTTGACTAATAAGCTCATCGAGTTCACTGTAGAACTGATCTTTGGTCTCAGTAGCATTAAGCATGGGGCCATAGACAACCACTAGATTTACTGGGCCATTTTTGGAGTTTAAGTGGAGGCTTAGCAGCCGTTCATTGCCACCAGTGGGTGGTTCGACTATGGGTAGGAAAGATGTCTTTACTGCAAATCCAACCCTATGTTCTCATCTGTCATCTTGTTGTTTTCCTTTCCAGAAAAAGATGTACTGTTTTTCCTGCAGTGAACCATCATTTGCGAGTCTTGTCTCTTGGAGTGTGGCAATGTCCACATTTAGTCTTGTCAGTTCAACATCAATAACAGCTGTTTTACGTTTGTCGTCAATCAGTTGTAGGTCTTCAGATAGTCCTATCATCATAGTCCTGACGTTCCAGCTTGCGATGTGAAGTGCTGTAGGCTTCTTTGACTTATTCCTTCTGTTGTCAGGTGCGCTGAATTACAGACTGCTTGTCAAGCACAGGCACTCTAAGCTCCTTGCATCCCAAAAGAGCAGGCAGGCTGTGGCAGATCAACACCTTATTGGCCGAGGGCTGCTCAGCTTGAGGCAGGTGGTAATTGATCAGTGGAGCACAAGGACTCCTCCCACTGATGGAGACAACCCATGGCCTCCCCCTGACCATGCCAATTGAGGGGGACTTAAAACCCATAACTGCTGCCTCCCATGTTATTCCTTTGTTATCAACAAAGATGGAGTGGCCTCTCCATGGCGCAACACGCCTGAGCAAGTTTATGGAGGTACTGTGTTGCCCCAGCAACAGGGCCCCCCTCTCGACCTCAGTAGCGTAATCCAGAGGAAAGCAAAGCAGTACATCTGGTACCAGTTTGGTTGCAGGAATTGCCGAGAAGACTGACAAGTAGACAATCTTGCCGCCTGCGGGGCTCCACTCTGATTTTTCTGTCAGGGTTGTTTCCCTTAGCCCTCAGCTATCCCTAGCACTCACAAGGCAGTGAGACCCCATGGGGGTTTGGGTGGTGCAGGTGCTAATTAGCCAGCAGCAGCTCCCCTGGGATCCGTCCCACCATGGTTGAACCTGCCAGGAGCAGGGGGAACCTAGCGGGACTAGGCCTGATGGTTCGCCACCATGCTCCCAATGGTATCGCAACCCAGGGTCATTGCTGTAGCCATTGCCCGGGGAATACCACTAGGAGGTTAGCACTCTAACTTAATCAGTGTCAATCAGTGCTGAAATAACAATTATGTGATCCTCACCAACTGCTATTTACAAAAAAAAAAAACTCAACTGACAACAAAAACACAACAAACTTCAATAAGTAGTCTGTATGGATTTTTTTTCCCATAAAGAAAATCAACATTCAGAAACTAGGTGGGAAAAAATAATTTCTCCCTATAATTCAATAACCTGTAGCAACAGAAACTTGAAATAAACATTTTCTGTAAGAGTCATTCTCTTAAATTGTTTTGGAGAAATTTTGGCCCACTCTTTTTTACAACATTGTTTCAGTTCATTGATGTTTGAGGGCATTTGTTTATGTACAGCTTTCTGAAGATCCTGCTGTAGCATCTCAACGGGATTGAGGTCTTGACTTTGATTTGACCGTTCCAATAGCTTGACTTTTTACCTCGCCCGGGACGGAGTTCACCAGGGGGCGAGGTATTATTTTCGGTGGGGTTTGTTTGTTAATTATATTACAGTGAAACGGCTGGACCAATCTTCATTAAACTTTCAGGATGGATGGGCATTGGTCTCAAATAGAACCTCCAACATTTTGAGGGTCATCCGGTCAAGGTCAAGGTCACCAAAAAGGTCAAAATAGTTTTTTCATGATTTCTTCATTCATATTCATTCAGATGTGTTCTGATTGGCTAAGAGCAGTACAGTGTGTGAATGAGAATCAGAATTAGAACCATGTTTATTGGCTAAGCCTGTTCACACACAAGGTCAAAATCAAGGCCAAGGTCCCCAAAAAGGTCAAAATCATTTTTTCACGATATCTTCCTTCATATTCATCGTAAGTGCTACCGGGCGAGGTTTGTTTTGCCTAGCAACACTTGTTTCTTCTTTAGCCATTCAGATGTCGAATTGCTGGTGTGCTTGGGATCATTGTCCTTTTGCATGACCCAATTTTGGGCCAGCTTAAGCTGCTCAAATACCTATACCTATTGACGGCCTCACATTTGTCTCAGGAACATTCTGGTATAAAGTGGAGTTCATCATTGTCTCAATGACTGCAATGTTCCCAGTTCCTGTGGATGCAAAACAAGCCCAAATCATCACCCTTCTACCACCATGCTTGACAGTTGGTATGGGGTGTTTGTGATGAGATGCTGTGTTTGGTTTCCGCCAAACATGATGCTGTGTATGATGAACAAACATCTCCACCATGATCTATTGGTCCTTTTTTACCTTGGTCCATGCCATATTATTTTTGGAGAGAATTGGCTTTTTCCTAGCCACCTTTCCATGAAAGCCATACTATTTCTTATTGTGCTGTCATGTCATTTTTACTTTTTCAATTCAATTTCAATTCAGTTTATTTATTTCACACTTTTAACAGTAGACATTGTCACAAAGCAGCTTTACTGAAAAATAAAGATTTTAAACATATAAACTAATATATTTGACCACGAGCTGGCTTAGTGGTTCGCATGTCTGCCTCTTGACCGGGAGATCACAAGTTCTACTCATGGTCGGGTCATACCAAAGACCCTCATAAAAATGGTACCTATTGCCATCTGGCAAGGCATGCTGCAGTACACATGCAAGTAGGGAAGTCAAACTCTTGCTGTTACCAGACAACTAGCCCCCCACTGTAACCCTAGCTGGATAGGTGAGAAGCCGAGGGCTATGGAAACAGAGATCGGCGCTGCACCCATGCACCTAAAAGAGCTGGTTAATACTGGGACAGGAGACTGCCTGGGAAGACCAGTTCCTGGCATGGAAGGGACTTTTACTTTTTCTTTTTTAAGCTTATATATTTATACCTATTGAGCAAGCCTGAGGTTATGGTGGCAAGGAAAAACTCCCAGAGACAACATGAACAAAAAAAACCTTGAGAGGAACCAGACTCAAAAGGGAACCCATCGTCAATTAGATGATAAAAGATAGTGTGATTATAAATAACTCACTTCTATAAGTGTGTTCTATATGGTCAAAAAGTGCAATTGAGTAATCAGGAAATTCAGTATAGTTTTTTTCAATATGGAGTCTATTTTGTTGAAGTTATCAACTGTTCAGACTGTTCATGACAACTGCAGTCCTAAAGTTATCATGGTAATTGTAGGCTTAAGCCATCGTAGCAAAACTGTTTGTATTAAGTGTCCAGAGCCACCTTCTCAGTGTATCTTTAGACTGTCTATATGGGGCCATCCTTCACAGGAGCAAAGTGATGAGAACTTCAGCCAGAAGTAGTGCATCAGGATGGATTGGGGACTGTACATCAGGGGCAGTTCTTTTTCTGATTGTGCTGTCATGAACATAAACATTTTTGCGCTTACAGATTTTGTGCCTATAGATTACATGATGTGGTTCACATGATTTTTTTTTAAATCTCTGAGCAATAAATGGTCTGACCTTGGAATGAATTTGCTGGGATGCACACTCTTGGGGAGATTGGCAACTATTTTCAAAACTGTCTCTAAGGAAACAGTCCTTTTGACTGTAGGATGGAGAATTTCAAATTGTTTGGAGATGGCCTTATAATCATTCCCAGATTAATGAGCAGCAACAAATGCTTCTTTGAGGTCATGGCTGATGTCCTTTCTTCTTGGCACAATACAGACATACCTGAGTGCTCCAGAATGCTAAACTGCCAGAAGTTTAACTTTTTTAGAGGTAGTCACACTTCTTGATGATTATCTAATCTTGTGCATTTCATTAATAACACCCAGCAGCTAATTACACTCTTAATATGAATTGTGGAAGTAGGAAGACTGTACTTACTTTTTCCCACCAAGCCTTTCATTGTTCTACTTTTTTGGGGGAAATGACATCATTTTGAAATCTGTTGTTGTTTTGTGTTGTTTTTTGTCTCCTGAGGTTATTTGTTGATAGGATGGTGGTTGTTCTCTTCCCCCAAATTGTTATTTAGGCCCTGATAAATAAAAACAGAATTGAAGGAGGGTGTACTTTCCTTTCCCCATGACTGTACAGTATATGTTTGTGTGCATGTGTGCAGTATGATGCTCTGCTGCAGATGGAAGTTGAGAGGCTCCTAGTCAAGGAACATGCTATAGTGATTGAGAAATCCCAAAGAGAATCTGTGCAAAGTGAAACACCTGGATCCATTTCTGGCATGTGGCGCAAAAAGCTCAGCAGGTACCATCACATCATGTTTCTGACTAGTAATGATGCACAAACTCTGGTTCATGCTTTCATTATGTCCCGTTTAGATTACTGTAGTTCACTCTTCATAGGTCTTCCTGCAAAGTCTTCACAAAAGCTACAATACTAACCCCATTCCTAGAAAAGTTGGGCTATTTTCCAAAATGCAATAAAAACAAAAATCTGTGAGTTGTTAATTCACATGAACCTTTATTTAACTGACAAAAGTACAAAGAAAAGATTCTCAATTGTTTTACTGACCAAAGTAATTATATTTTGTAAGTACAATACTGTCTCCTAATGAGACTGTATGGCGCATCATGAAGAGGAGAATCAGATAACAGTGACCATGGACTGTTGGCAAGCTGAAGTCTTGTATCAAACAAGAATGGATAAAAATTCCAATTGTAAAACTGCTGCAATTAGTATCCTCAGATCCCATACGATTAAAGAATGTTATTAAAAGGAACGGTGATTGTCACAACTCTTTAACTCGTGGGAAACAGAGGAACTAGAAGCAGGCTTCAGAACAGATGTGTTCTTTTTTTATTTTGGCACTTTTCAGCGGCTTATAATGACACACAAACTGACAGCACACATACACAGACACACGCGATGGGGTGTGACAGCTCTCTCTCTCTTGTTCATGGCTGTCATGCAGAGACAGGTTAATAATTTGACACAGGTACACCTCATCACATGTTACCTGCTGGTTCAACCTGCCTCCTCGCCATTCACAACTGGCACTCGACCACGCCCCCACCGCCTGACTCAGGCCAGGGAGGCATCTGGCCTTCAGCTGACACCCGCCCCCAACTGGGAGAGGTAATTTGCCACCACCATCTGTGCCCCTGGCCTGTGGACCACCTCAAATGTAAAGGGCTGAAGGGCCCGATACCAATGAGTGATCCACACGTTGACATCCTTCATGCAGTGGAGCCACTGGAGCAGGGCATGTTCAGAGCAGAGGGTGAATGGGCGTGTCCTAACAGGTAGTACCACACTGTAAAAATTTGTTGTTTTAACTTAAAGTTAGTATCTGGGCTGCCTTAAAATTTTGAGTTCATTGAAATTAATATAGTAAGTTATCACAATGAGGTGGGGTGGCATGGTGGTGTAGTGGTTAGCGCTGTCACCTCACAGCAAGAAGGTCCGGGTTCGAGCCCCGTGGCTGGCAAGGGCCTTTCTGTGCGGAGTTTGCATGCTCTCCCTGTGTCCACGTGGGTTTCCTCCGGGTGCTCCGGTTTCCCCCACAGTCCAAAGACATGCAGGTTAGGTTAACTGGTGACTCTAAATTGACCGTAGGTGTGAGGGTGAATGGTTGTCTGTCAGTGCTTACAATAAGAAAAATTATCGCGGCCTAAAAAAAGGCCTCCACTTTTGAAGGTTGAGGACTGCTCGTGGCTGATTAAAAGGCCCTGAGTTTTGAGGATCGTGGCCTATTTGTGGCCTGGCAAAATAGATGACCATGCTAACATGCGATTCTTACAAATGCCATGCTTAGATTATATACAAGCATACTTTGGTCAACACAACATATTCTGCTGGATTTCTGGTCCCCCAAGAACATGCCAGCCAGGGTATGCTTGAAGTAATCTCTGCTCAATATTCAAAAATTGAATTCTGTATTGTCTGTGATTTGGCTGAGACTGAGACCTTTGATGGTAGGTATACCTGACAATAATGACTCTATATAACGAATATTTATTGGAATGTCTCAACAATAAAAATAAACTAAAATATATAAAGACATGGTAAAAATAAACTTTTTTGAAAATAAAACTAGTTCTAATCCCTGAACTAAGTCAATGGAAGGGTAGGATCAACATCAAGGCAAACTAAAAGACTGTATAAGAACTTTGTAAAAATAAACTTTTTCAGAAAAAAAGACTAGTTCTCATCCCTGAACAATGTCAATGGTAGGATAGAATCAACATCAAGGCAAATTTAAAATGTATAAAAATTTTGTAAAATAAACTTTTTTGAAAATGAAACTAGTTCTCGTCCCTGAACTAAGTAACTAAAGTCAATGGCAGGATAGGATCAACATCAAGGCAGAGCATTACTGGTATTTAGTCAATCATCCGATAGATTAAGTTCTGAGTGTCAGTCACTGTCAATGTCACTATCTTCATCAGAATCATCGGACCCTGAAACATAGCTGAAGTTCAATTCACTTTCGTCATCTTGAGATGGTCTTCCAGGTTTTTCAACTTGTAGTTCTTCGTCTAGTATGAGCAGTCTTCTGGTTCTCTTCTTTGGTATCCCAGACGATTTTTCATCTGAGTCTTTTTCTGTCCCCTTGCATTTTTGGCGTCTTGTAGACAAGTATTTATCAACTGCAGTATTCAAAATTTCTGAAAGTTCCTTTTGGCTCCACACATGATGGTTCACAGCAATAAGCATCTGATTTTGGAGCACTTTGTGTCCCATAGCAAGCCTTTTATCAGTTAGAATGTTCAGAAGGATTGAAAAACCTCTTTCTGTGGTGCTATTGGAGACTGGAATACTTAGGCAAATCTTGGCTAGCATACATAAATTACTAAACTCCTTCTTCCTGTCAGTTAAGATATTGCTCCAGAACTCAAGGGGTTCCACTCCGACATATTTGGATTTTTTAAGTCTCTTCAACTCTGTCCACTCTATGAAAACTCTTTTTGCATCAAAGTTCTGGTGTTCCAACGTCTCCTTGAAATGTTCTGACAACCACATGATTGCATCGGTGCCAAATGTTTTATCTGATGAAATCCAGTCCCGGCTGTCCATGAACGTCTGCATGTGGGAGAAGATATCTTCATTGAATGAGCTTAATCGTTCAGTCATTTTGGACACCAATGAAGGGATGATTTGAGATTTTATAGTCTCTGCAGGGTTTTTCTCACAGTCCGTAATGTGATCCAGACTGTTACATACTCTCTGTGTACTTTTCGAAGTCGATGTCCTCTTCTGTGTATATCACCTTTTATAGAAAATCCAGTGGCAGATTCATCATTATCTTTCTCCAGTTTATAACAGTCAGCAGAAGAATGTATATCCAGTGTATCGCCAAACTCAGACAACTTATTGATAGCAGTATTCAACGTATCGACGACTGTCCAAGCCAATACATGTTCTTTCTCAAAAGCCAGAGAAATTGCTGCAGGTGCCTGAATGAGATCTTTGTAAACAGCAACTGTTTTCAAGAACTGATATGATTTGAGCTTCTGAATGAAGCCTTGAACTTTCCCTTGTAGACCAGCCCCTTTTATAGTTTTCATCTCCAATCCCTCACATAGACTTTGAGTCAGGGGAATCCATCCTTGTAGTAGAGTCCTTAGTCCTCGGAGACGGTGGCTAATGAATCTTGTCCCATACGTTCTAGGAAATGTATAAGAATCAATGTCTAATGATTTACATGCATTGCTATACATTCTGCGGAGTTTTCCTGACTTCTTGTGCAGTTTATATATTTGTATCATAAAATCGTCCACCGCCTTGATTTGACTGTTAGCAAGTAGAACATCTTTCAAAGCCAATTCTGCCCAATGGTTAATGCAATGAATTGTCAATATCCATGATCTTTCATTTTTCAATCTGGTGAGAAGACCGGTGTGTATGCCAGTATTTACACTCGCTCCATCTGATGTAGCCGAGACCATACATTTCAGGTAATCTGTATTGGAGATGCCCAGGTCGTGGAATGATTGAGACAAGATTTCAGCCCTTCTGCATCTGCCCCACCATGGTCCTTGACATCTTCGAGTCCAACACAATAATATACCGGCAAGCTATCTTTAACAGTCCTCACAAACACCAATTCTTTCTTGGAACCTGTTTTTTTGGGCTCACTACCATCTGTCAAAATGCCGAAAGTCCCCTCTGTGCACAATAATACTGTTATTTTCTCTCGAATAGCATCAGCTATGTATGAACTGAATTCCCTTGCATTCCTTCCATCCTCAATATTCTTTCCTTCAACTAACTTAGCACCGGAATCCTTCATACACTTCACAAGAACATGGTACTTTTTGAAAGGCATTCTCTCATTGATTAATCTGTATGCTGCCTTGAATAGTTTCATTTAACATTCTTTTGTGTATGTATCAAAGCATTTGTTTATTTTGGGTTGGGTTGACAAACTCGATGGCCCAGCTTGACAGTCAGCTGACTCAGACTGAACTCCTGATGGGTCAATTGTCTCAGCTTGAATAGCACATTTGTGTATATCTGAATCCAAATGTCTCAGTGGGTGGTGCTTGCTGATGCTTCCTGTAATGCCATCTATGAACCTCATTGCTGACTCTCTCGCCTTTCCACTTGGCAAAGATTTCTTCGTAAAATCAGCATGTGCTTTGTATAACTTGCAGGAAACTCTCTCCAGAAGCACTTTGCCGTCAACTTCCCTCGTATCAACATCAAAGTTGTCGGAAAACGTGAACTTTTTGAATGTAGTGAGCGTGATTGTCTTTGAACTGTCGAATTTGGACATGTTTATTTTAGTTTCATTTTCGTTACCTGAGATTTCATTTCCGCTATGTACAAGCAGTGCCTAGAAAAAATGACCGGCTATTTGATGGTCGACTGTTCCTGAATTTCCAAACTTTTGTTTGATTTATGCTTCTCGGGGAATGTATCAGTCTTAGGATGAATCGCACATACGTAAACCCTGTGAAATTCTGCAAAATCTACCCAAAATCAATGCGCACCTCGAACTGCCGGTCGTTTTTTTTTTTTCGAGCACCACCGGTTAGCCCGGCAGAGTAAATGACGTCATCACTCCTAAAATTACATACGGAATTGAACGAAAATAGTTGTGAGGGCCCTTTTCACCGAATAGATAGTTATTTATATTAAAATTCGTGCCGATTTTCTGAAAATTGGACATTGAAATCGTCGCGGCCAATTATAAGGCCCCGAAAATATGGTGTCGCGGCCGATATGGTGGCCAGGGCCGATCGGCCGCAACTTGTTGTAAGCACTGGTCTGTGTCTATGTGTTGGCCCTGTGATGACCTGGGGACTTGTCTAGGGTGTACCCTGCCTTTCACCCGTAGTCAGCTGGGATAGGCTCCAGCTTGCCCGCGACCCTGTAGAACAGGATAAAGCGGCTAGAGATAATGAGATGAGATCACAATGAGGTGAACAATTTAACTTACTATATGAATTTCAGTGAACTTAAAATTTTAAGGCAGCCCAGGTACTAACTTTAAGTTAAGACTGCCTACTTGATGGCCAGACACTCCTTTTCTACCATGCTGTACTTTGACTCTTATATGGAGAGTTTGCAGCTGATGTGCAGCACTGGACGCCCCACCGCCGCCACCATCTGGGACAAAACGGACCCAGCTTTCTGCCCGATGCATCAGTCTGGAAAACAAAAGGAAGAGAAAAGTCAGGAGAATGCAACAGCAGGCCCCCACACAAAACTGCCTTTACCTGAGCAAAAGCCCGTTCACACGGCTCTGTCCATTGGACCGGATCTGGCACCCCCTTTTTAGTGAGGTCAGTCAGTGGGCTGGTGGTGTCTGAAAAGTTAGGCATGAACCACCTATAATAGCCAGCCAGCCCCAGGAACTGCCTCACCCCCTTTCTGGTCTTAGTCAGGCCACAATCGCTGCAGTGATCAATTTGGAGACGTACCTGCCCATGACGCAGCACGGTGGTGTAGTGGTTAACGCCGTCACCTCACAGCAAGAAGGTCCAGGTTCGAGCCCCGTGGCTGGCGAGGGCCTTTCTGTGCGGAGTTTGCATGTTCTTCCCGTGTCCACGTGGGTTTCCTCCGGGTGCTCCGGTTTCCCCCACAGTCCAAAGACATGCAGGTTAGGTTAACTGGTGACTCTAAATTGACCGTAGGTGTGAATGAGTGTGAATGGTTGTCTGTGTCTGTGTCAGCCCTGTGATGACCTGGCGACTTGTCCAGGGTGTATCCTGCCTTTCACCTGTAGTCAGCTGGGATAGGCTCCAGCTTGCCTGCGACCCTGTAGAACAGGATAAGGCGGCTAGAGATAATGAGATGAGATGAATGAGACCTGCCCATGACCCAAGTGGAAGCCCAGATACCATACTTCCACTCGTCCAATTGCACACTTCTTCGGGTTTGCTGTGAGCCCAGCATGCCTCAGCAAACTCAGGACTGCCCTGAGATGCTGTAAATGCTGCTCCCAGCCATAACTATAAATGATTGTCATCTAAGTAGGCTGCCGCATACACATTGTGGGGACGAAGAATGCGGTCCATGAGATGCTGAAACGTCACCGGAGCCCCAAACAACCTGAAAGGAAGGGTGACAAATTGGTGTAAACCAAATGGAGTGGAAAAGGCCATTTTCTCACGCAATAATGGAGTCAAGGGAGCCTGCCAATATCCCTTTGTTAAATCCAGTGTCAAGTAAAAGTGAGCCGCGCCTAACCGATCAAGCAGTTCATCAATGTGAGGCATTGGATATGCATCAAATTTAGACACCATGCTGAATTTTCTATAGTCCAAACAGAACCGAACTGACCCATTGGTCTTGGGAACCAAGACCACTGGGCTGTTCCAGTCACTATGCAACTCCTCAATTACTCCCATCTTAAGCATAGCCTGGAATTCATCACGAATCACATTTTTCTTGTGCTTGGGGAGCCAATATGGGTGGCTGCGCACCACCACTCCTGGGGGAGTCTTAATGTCGTGTTCTACGAGGTCCGTGCAACCAGGGAGGGGCAAGAACACATCCGAGAATTCCTCCTGCAACCTAATGACCTCTGCTCTCTGGAACGGTAAGAGGTGGTCTCCACAGGGGACTGGGGTGAAGTGGGCTGCACTTTCTAGACTTACCTCTGGTCCCAGCTCTGCCCTCTCCGGAATTACCATTGCCAGAGCCACAGGTACCTCCTCTCTCCACGGTTTCAGGAGATTGAGGTGGTAAATTTGACGTGTTGCCCCTATCTGGCCGTTTGACCTCGTAGTCGACCTCCCCAATTCTCCATGTGACCTCAAAGTGCCCTTGCCATTTGGCAAGCAATTTTGAACTTGAGGTGGGCAGTAAAATGAGGACTTTATCTCCTGGTGAAAATTCCCTTAGCCGTGCCCCTCTGTTGTACAGGCGAGTTTAGCGTTCTTGGGCCTGTAGCAAATTCTCCTGGGTTATGTGACTTAGACTACGTTCAGACTGCACCCTGAAATTACCCATATCCGATTTTTTTGCCCATATGCGACCTGTATCTGATTTGTTATTGACAGTCTGAACGACACAGATCCGATTTTTTCACATGCGACCCAGGCCGCTTGGATATGTGGTCCTAATTCCAATGCATATCCGTTATTTTCACATGCGACTGCAATCTGACCGGACAGGTCACATTCATGCGACCTACACGTCATCAACAAGAGACAAACGTCACTATTCTGCTTGGCTAATCCCGCCTCTTTGGTGGAAAACAACAACATTTGTACAGTTTTCAGAATTTAAATAGGCTTTTATAGAATTGATCAAACTAATGGTGGATTTGGTAGGGACCTGGATGTTAAATCATCCTGTATTACAAGATTATAAGATTGTTCTGGAAATTTCCAGTAATTTGACACCTTCGGTCTCATTAGTCTGCTGCCCACATTAATCAGATTATTGTGCGAGTTCCACCGCCGCCACAAAAACCACATCGCCAGGTCTCGTCTCATCTCCATGCTTTACTTGCAAACTTGAAGAGTGCGCTTTTTTTTGTTTACGTATTACGTAGATGTGCTTATTACGTGTCAATTTGCGCATGCGGGACACTTTTGGGTTGTTTTCCGTTCATATTGGAGATCGCATACAAGTCTCATATAATTGGTAATGTGAACGGCCTAACAAAAAAATCAGATTTCACAACAAATCGGATATGGGTCGTTTCAGGTTGCAGTCTGAACATAGTGTTTGTACGTGGAGTTTTGCTTTCAGGTCAAGAACGTATTGAATTTCATTTTTGCTTTGAGAAGGCTCCTCCCAATTTTCATGAATGATGTCTAAGACACCACGGGGCTTGCACCCATACAGCAATTCAAACAGGGAAAACCTGGTGGATCCTTGTGGGACCTCAAGCACTACAAACAACAAAGGGTCTAGCCACCTGTCCCAGGTTTTAGCATCCCTGTGAATAAACTTATGAATCATGTTCTTAAGTGTTTGGTTAAATCATTTGACCAGCCATTAGCGGATGATAAACACTAGTACGAATTGACTTAATCCCCAATAATTCATACAATTTATGCAGTGTATGTGACAAAAGTAGTGCCTTGATCAGTCAGGATTTCTTTTGGAATCCCAACTTGGGAGATGACGTGGAGAAGTGCCTCCACAACACTGTGTGCTGAGATATTGCGGAGAGGTGCTGCTTCCAGATATTATGTTGCATAATCCACTATGACTAATACAAAGCGATACCAACAAACAGCTCAATCTAATGGCCCGATCAGATCCATGCCAATACTTTCGAAGGGGATCTCAATTAATGGCAATGGGCGCAATGGCGCTTTTGGTGTGGCTGCTGGATTTACCAGCTGGCATTTGTGACATGCCACACCCCACCTGTGGACATTGGCACGAATCCCTGGCCAATAGAAATGGGCCATGAGATGATTTAGTGTTTTATCCTGACCCCAGTGCCCAGCCATAGGATTATGATCAGCCACATGTAATAAAAGTTCCCTATGACTCTTCAGAAGCAACAACTGTGTCATCTTTTCTTTAGTTTGAGTGTCCTGCATCGCTCAATATAGTCTATCCTTATTAACACAAAAATATGAGAAGGAAAGTGCAACATTAGGCTGGAGGATTTGGCCATCAATTACTTTCACTTGGTCAAAAGCATGTCTCAGACTCGTCACGCACCTGCTCCAATTGGAAGTCCCTTAAGGGATTCCTCAGAGAGGGAAGATGGCTTTCCCCACTCTCTGTGTCATCATGATGCAGTACTGACATGGACAGCCCTGGGACCACCTCCCCAGCTAACATTGCAGCAGGATTCCCCCATGACATGCTACTGCAGGACCCACCCACTACTATCTGTTTCATTAATGTTTTAAACCCCAGCCAATCAGTTCCCAAAATCAGCAGGTGAGTGAGGCTCAGACTAACCGCCGCCTCCACGCTATGTTTTTCTCCCCGGAAGTGAATAGTGATGGGCATTAACAGATATTCGTGTATATCACCATGCACACATTTAACCTTCACCAAATGTACATTTCCCAGTGCCTTGCATTGAGTCAGACTTTGATGTATGGAGGTCTAATTACAACCCAAATCCACCAAAGCCTGATGTGTACCCCCTTGAATACTCACAACTATGCTGTACACCCCCACTCAATCAGGGGAAGTCTGTGGTGCATCAGAGATGCGAATTAGTACCCCTGTCTCCTTGTGGAAGCACTGATTCCCCGCCTTCCCTCTGCGCCTACAGACCTGCCCGGGCTCACTCTCGGTTCTGGTGGACATGGATGAGTTCACCTGTGGAGAGAGAGGGGGGGTTAATGGTGGCACAGACACAGAAGGAGAAGGGAGAGTCGAAAGATGAGGACAGACACGAGTGTGGGGAGCAGGTTTCGGGGGAATTGGCCCCCGTTTCTGTGGGGCTGGGGTAGGGGAGGGGTGAAGAAAGGGAGAGGGAGAGGAAGGAGAAAACAAAAGTGTGAGAGAGATGGAGGGAAAGGGAGGAGAAGTTGTAACAGCACCTGCTTCTGGAAACACCACCAGGTGGTCCTCGACCAGGTGGACTGCCTCCTCCAGCAACGTCATTCAGTGACACCAGATCCATGCTGATGTGTCACTCAGCAGCTGGGTGATGAACTGCTCCAGTGTCACTTGCTCGATGATAGACTCAATGTCGCACTCGCTGGCCAGCAGCCACTGTCAGCAGGCATCCCAGAGCTGTTGTGCAAACGGAAATGGCCGGCCCACTTCGCTGTATGCCAGGGAGCAGAAGCGCTGGCACTGATCTTCCGGGCCGTGGCTGACCCACTGTAAGATGGCTCGCTTCAGGTTGGGGTACTCCAGCATGTTGGTGGCTGGGAATTGCTGAGCTGTGAGCCTCAGTCCTGGGTTTCGACACCAATGTAACAACTCTTTAACTCGTGGGAAACAGAGGAACTGGAAGCAGGCTTCAGAACAGGTGTATTCTTTTTATTTTGGCCCTTTTCAATGACTTATAATGACACATAAACACGCGCGCGCGCACACACACACAAAACAGGGTGTCACAGCTCTCTCTCTCGTTCCTGGCTGTCTGAAAGACACACAGATGCACAGGTTAATAGACAGCAAGTAATTTGACACAGATGCACCTCATCATATGTTACGGTACCTGCTGGTTCAGCCTGCCTCATCATTCACAGCCAGTGCTCAACCATGCCCCCGCTACCACAGTGATGTAATACAATGGTAATAATGCCTCTTTCCCAACTTTTTTTGAGTGTGTTGCAGGCATCAAATTCTAACTTGATTTATATTTAAAAAATACATTTAAGTTGGTCAGTAAAACTATTGAAAATCTTTTCTCTGTACTTTTGTCATTTAAATAAAAGTTCACGTGAATTAAATCACAGCTTTTCGTTTATATTGCATTTTGTAAAATATCCCAACTTTTCTGGAAATGGGGTTAGTATATTCAGAACTCTGCAGCTGGAGTTCTAACCCATACTAAATGCTCACATTACCCCATCCTCTCTCAGCTACACTGGCTACCGGTTCTGTCCCGGATTAAATTAAAAATCTTGCTCATCACTTTCAAAGCCCTGCATCATCTTACTCCCATCTACCTTCAGGAACTACTGACCACCTACACCCCCTCTCGCTCACTAAGCTCCTCTAGCAACAACCTACTTGCTGTCTCATGCACCAGACTTTCCACCATGGGGGGTGGGGCAGGTACTTCAGTGCCATTACCCCCAAACTCTAGAATTCTGTTCCTCAATCTCTCTGACTGCTCTTCTTTCTCAACTTTCAAATCTCAGTTGAAGACTTTTCTCTTCCATGAACATTTCTCTTCCTCTGTTATTGCTTAGTCCCACCCCCTTGTAAAGCAACCTTGAGATATTGAAAGGTGCTACAGAAATTATTTATTATTATTATTATTATTATTATTATTATTACATAAGAAGATTATTAAAGATCCTTGCTTCCATTCAAGAGAAACATGTTTTTATCATATACCATCCTGACAGGTTTATTTTGCCTGAGTATATTCTGGACTTTGGTTATGTGATTCACAACACAGTTTCTACTCACATCGTGAAAGTGACAAACACTGGGCCTCTCCCAGTGTCCTTCAGAGCTGAACGCCTTTCTCTGGCAAGAACAGGTTGGTTCAGGCAACTTATAGCTTTTGGGTGTACTCTCTCAAAAAAAATATCTTTACAGAACAATGCATACAGCAGTTGGTTCATATCTTTTCCAGGATTTAGCACAGAGTTGGACAGGGTGAAGAACCTGCCCTACTATGAGACAGAGACATTTGAAGTGAAGTTTGATCCACAAGGTGCAAATCTAGAACTTGGGGAAACAAGCACTGTCTTGCCTATACAGGTAACTTTGCCATAGTGTTGAAAGTTACTGATATTTAGTAATGAACACATGTAATCCATAATTTTACTTGACTGCCATGACTTCATGACTGTCATGGCTTCACTGCCATACACAAAATCAAATGTAGCTGAATATTATTGGTGTTATTTATTAAATACCAGTGAGGTTCTTATGCTTATGAAGGAAAACTCAGTTTCTAGCTTTTCATGCTACGAAATATCTATCTTTGATGAAATTTCAAGAATATAATCCTGGAAGGCTTAGCATCTTGCTCATGGTGTTTAAAAAAGGCTTCAGTTAAGTATACAGTGGTGCTTGAAAGTTTGTGAACCCTTTAGAATTTTCTATATTTCTGCATAAATATGACCTAAAACATCATCAGATTTTCACACAAGTCCTAAAAGTAGATAAAGAGAACCCAGTTAAACAAATGAGACAAAAATATTATACTTGGTCATTTATTTATTGAGGAAAATGATCCAATATTCCATATCTGTGAGTGGCAAAAGTATGTGAACCTTTGCTTTCAGTATCTGGTGTGACCCCCTTGTGCAGCAATAACTGCAAGTAAACATTTCCGGTAACTGTTGATCAGTCCTGCACACCGGCTTGGAGGAATTTTAGCCCATTCCTCCGTACAGAACAGCTTCAACTCTGGGATGTTGGTGGGTTTCCTCACATGAACTGCTCGCTTCAGGTCCTTCCACAACATTTCAATTGGATTAAGGTCAGGACTTTAACTTGGCCATTCCAAAACATTAACTTTATTCTTCTTTAACCATTCTTTGGTAGAATGACTTGTGTGCTTAGGGTCGTTGTTTTGCTGCATGACCCACCTTCTCTTGAGATTCAGTTCATGGACAGATGTCCTGACATTTTCCTTTAGAATTGGCTGGTATAATTCAGAATTCATTGTTCCATCAATGATGGCAAGCCGTCCTGGCCCAGATGCAGCAAATCAGGCCCAAACCATGATACTACCACCACCATGTTTCACAGTTGAGATAAGGTTCTTATGCTGGAATGCAGTCTTTTCCTTCTCCAAACATAACGCTTCTCATTTAAACCAAAAAGTTCTATTTTGGTCTCATCCGTCTACAAAACATTTTTTCCAATAGCCTTCTGGCTTGTCCACGTGATCTTTAGCAAACTGCAGATGAGCAGCAGTGTTCTTTTTGGAGAGCAGTGGCTTTCTCCTTGCAACCCTGCCATGCACACCATTGTTGTTCAGTGTTCTCCTGATGGTAGACTCATGAACATTAACATTAGCCAATGTGAGAGAGGCCTTCAGTTGCTTAGAAGTTACCCTGGGGTCCTTAGTGACCTTGCCGACTATTACACGCCTTGCTCTTGGAGTGATCTTTGTTGGTCGACCACTCCTGGGGAGGGTAACAATGGTGTTGAATTTCCTCCATTTGTACACAATCTGTCTGACTGTGGATTGGTGGAGTCCAAACTCTTTAGAGATGGTTCTGTAACCTTTTCCAGCCTGATGAGCAACAGCAATGCCTTTTCTGAGGTCCTCAGAAATCTCCTTTGTTCGTGCCATGATACACTTCCACAAACATGTGTTGTGAAGATCAGACTTTGATAGATCCCTGTTCTTTAAATAAAACAGGGTGCCCACTCACACCTGATTGTCAGCCCATTGATTGGAAACACCTAACTCTAATTTCACCTTCAAATTAACTGCTAATCCTCGAGGTTCACATACTTTTGCCACTCACAGATATGTAATATTGGATCATTTTCCTCAATAAATAAATGACCAAGTATAATATTTTTGTCTTCTTTGTTTAACTGGGTTCTCTTTATCTACTTTTAGGACTTGTGTGAAAATCTGATGATGTTTTAGGTCATATTTATGCAGAAATATAGAAAATTCTAAAGGGTTCACAAACTTTCAAGCACCACTGTATGCATATTAGAGAAACATAACAATATATCAGGATGAGGGACTTGTTATACTCAGACTCTAGAAGAGCCTTAAGTTTTTTCTTCGATTGCTATGATAGTCCTGCATAGTTTGCGGTGGGATATTGAACCATTCTTCAAAAAGAAAATCATTTGATTTCATGCGACTTTCATGCCAACAGATTATTTGGAAGATATGCCAGAAAAAAAAAATCTGTCAGTTAACCACAAACATAAGCACCTCAAGTTTGTGAAACTCTCCTACAACTTTGACTGGAACCATGTTCTTTGGTTTGATGTAACAGAAATGGAGCTTTTTGGCAAGAAACACTCAAGGTGGGCTGGCATAAAAAGAAGGATGGTTATCACGAAAAGAATCCTATCCCAACTGTAAAATATGGTGGAAGTTTTGTGATGTTTTGGGACTGTTTTTTACTCCAAATGCCCTGGAAACCTTGTTAGGCTACATGGCATCATGGACTCTATGAAATTCCAGGACATTTTAAATCAAAATCTGGCTGTCTCAGCCAGGAAACTAAAATTGAGTTGTCATTGGATCTTCCAGCAGGACAATGATCTGGAGCATATGTCCAAATCAACACAAAAATGGTTAGCTAATCACAGAATAAAGCTTCTGCCATTGTCATTTCAGTCCCCAGACCTGAACCCCATTGAAAACTTGTCAAGTCAATTTATTTGTATTGCGCTTTTAACAATAGACATTGTTGTAAAGCAGTGTTACATAAAAATAAAGATTTTAAACATATGAATTAATAAATTTGCCCCAGTAATAGTCCCTGAGTGTGGGTGGAACATTGAAGCACGGGCAGGCGGGTAGTGGTACTCAATTCCACGTTTATTCTTGCAACTAGCTTTGTAGCTTTTAAGTGTGAGTGACACACATGTACACACACAACAGACACACCAACGCTACAGTCGGGAGAAGTGCCACTTCTTAGCTCTCTCCCTCCTTATCAGCCCTTGGCCATCACTGCAAAACATACTCACACACACACACATCAATTAAACACAGGTGTGATCTTTTTGCTACTCACCTTCCCTGGCAGGCGGCACGGTGGTGTAGTGGTTAGCGCTGTCGCCTCACAGCAAGAAGGTCTGGGTTTGAGCCCCGTGGCCGGCGAGGGCCTTTCTGTGCGGAGTTTGCATGTTCTCCCCGTGTCCGCGTGGGTTTCCTCCGGGTGCTCCGGTTTCCACCACAGTCCAAAGACATGCAGGTTAGGTTAACTGGTGACTCTAAATTGACCGTAGGTGTGAATGTGAGTGTGAATGGTTGTCTGTGTCTATGTGTCAGCCCTGTGATGACCTGGCGACTTGTCCAGGGTGTACCCCGCCTTTCGCCCGTAGTCAGCTGGGATAGGCTCCAGCTTGCCTGCGACCCTGTAGAACAGGATAAAGTGGCTACAGATAATGAGATGAGATGACCTTCCCTGGCCTTGCTCTCCATTCACAAACCGACACTTGACCACATCCCCCCTGCCACAGTCCCTAATAAATTTATTTTGTCCCTCATGAGCAAGCCTCAAAACCTGTGGGGTGAGCTGAAGAGGAGAGTGCATAAAACAGGGCCTAGGACCCTGGATGATCTGGAGAGATTCTGTAAAGAGGAATGGTCTCAGATGCCCTGCTCTGTATTCTCCAACCTTGTGAACTGTTACTAGAGGAGGACTCTGTACTGTTTTACTGACAAAGAGAGGATGTACAAAGTATCAAATGCAGGGGTGTCAATAATAATGCCACATGTGTTTTTGTTGAAAATAATTATTTCTTGATGAAGGATTTGTTTTTCTGTGAATAAATTTATTTCAATTAAAGGGAGGATTTTTCTCATTTTTTCAGTGAGAAATTAAGCTACTTACCAAAAGGTGGATTTTTTACTAATCTTTACAAGGAGTGCCAATAATTGTGGACAGCGCTGTATATTCCTCATCAGGAGTCTTGTGGTGTCACTGTCAGAAGACAATGCAGCAATTTACTGACGCAAAATACACTACACAATTCGATGGTTCATTATACATACAGGACACTTTTTCGATGGAATAAAAACATGTATTCTCTTCCCTTCTCACAGGTTTCATTCATTTGGTTTGATAGTATGCAATATTGTTAGCATATCACTTATCCTATGTGTATTACATCACTCTGCACATGCACAGAAGCATTTCTTTGTTCACCGGGAAAAAGAAAGATGTGTTGAACACCCAAAAGGCTACCAAAACTTCATTAGCTATTCTTCACACATATTTACAAGCAGTGGTGAACCATTACTATTAGAGCTGGGACTTCAGCTCAGCCAAAACTTAGCCAGACACAGCGAAATGCAACAGGGCAAGGGCTTTTGTAAGGGATTAGCGGCAGGCTACCAGGTAGCTCCACTGTGTGTAGTTGCTGATGTTTATTTTAAAATTAACTAAGTAAATTATATAGGGAAATGAATACTCAAGTTCTGAGTGAAAAATGCTGGGGCGAATGTGCATGGAAGAAGAGTCTGGAGACAGAAATCTTAGTTTGTCAGTCGTTAGCCTGTGCTACATACTCTCGATAGCACTGGCCTGACCACTTTATTAACATTCACTAACACTCCTGATGAATGCTACACTGGCTGGAAGGTTATTTCACTGCTGCGCTGACAGCGCTGACTCATGGTTAAGCTACCATTGGCCTTTGAGAAGGCCTAGGGTGATAAATTTTTGGTCTCTCCCACTATAAATCAAAATCTGATTGGTTAATTCATCTGTCACTTCCTACATATACATACACTGCCATGGCCTTTTGCCCCAGCAATGAAGTTCTAACCAACGAGTGCGTGTGCTTCCCTTTTCCACGCCAAGTGGCGCATCGGGGGCGGCGCCGATCTCTGTTTCACAGCCCTCAGCCTCTTGCCTATTACATAGCTAGGGTTACAGAGGGGGGCTAGTCCTCTGGTATCCACAAGAGTTTGACTCCCCACTCGCATCTGTATTGCAGCGTGCCTTGCTAGATGGTAGTAGGTACCATTTTTATGATGGTCTTTGGTATGACCCGACTAGAACTCACGACCTCCCGATCGAGAGGCGGACACGCTACCACTAGGCCACTAGCCGGTCAACCAACGAGTGAGCCAGCTCTAAACTCTTCTCAGCCTAGCGACAACAAACAAAATCTAATTGGATAACTATATTTTAATGTTTTCAGGACAGTAACCCTTTCATTTCTGAAGCAAATGTAATAGAAAATGAGGCCAAATTAGAATTAGAAGAGAATACTTACTCACTTAGGCCCTTAGCTCCTCCTGGAGCATAGGCCATCGGTGATCTCCCTCCTCCATCTTGTCCTGTCTTGGGTTAGCTTCTCCCGAGTCAATGATTCTGTAATCCAATACAATCCACTGCATGAATGATTGGCCTATGCAGCTTGACCAGAGCCCTGTTGGCCAGCTTTAGCTGTTTCCATCTCCCGCAACAAGGACGAGGGGTTGGACTTTGGGAGATTTAAAAGAGAATAATGATAATGAAATTATGAAAGAATGAAAGCAATTAAATAATGAAATAAACTAAATATGAGATTTGAAATTCTGTAATGTTTGGGCCTTTTCTGAAGGCCAAGAAGACCCTGAAGGTTCCCCTCTGTTTACAAGAGAAAAACATACCAATGGACGTCAAAAAACTGGAAAAGAGTGTGTATGTATTATAATAATAATAATAATAATTATTATTATTATTATTATTATTATTATTATTAGGGCGGCACGGTGGTGGTTAGCGCTGTCACCTCACAGCAAGAAGGTCCGGGTTTGAGCCCCGTGGCTGACGAGGGCCTTTTTGTGCGGAGCTTGCATGTTCTCCCCATGTCCGCGTGGGTTTCCTCCAGGTGCTCCGGTTTCCCCCACAGTCCAAAGACATGCAGGTTAGGTTAACTGGTGACTCTAAATTGACTGTAGGTGTGAATGTGAGTGTGAATGGTTGTCTGTATCTATG
This sequence comes from Neoarius graeffei, assembly GCF_027579695.1. NCBI lineage: Eukaryota > Metazoa > Chordata > Actinopteri > Siluriformes > Ariidae > Neoarius > Neoarius graeffei. The sequence continues at coordinate 58,279,854 of NC_083574.1, forward strand.
TGTCAGCCCTGTGATGACCTGGCAACTTGTCCAGGGTGTACCCCGCCTTTCGCCCGTAGTCAGCTGGGATAGGCTCCAGCTTGCCTGTGACCCTGTAGAAGGATAAAGCGGCTAGAGATAATGAGATGAGATGAGATTATTATTATTAGGGTGGCACGGTGGTGTACTGGTTAGCGCGGTCACCTCACAGCAAGAAGGTCCGGGTTTGAGCCCCGTGGCCGACGAGGGCCTTTTTGTGCGGAGTTTGCATGTTCTCCCCGTGTCCGCGTGGGTTTCCTCCGGGTGCTCCGGTTTCCCCCACAGTCCAAAGACATACAGGTTAGGTTAACTGGTGACTCTAAATTGACCGTAGATGTGAATGGTTGTCTGTGTCTATGTGTCAGCCCTGTGATGACCTGGCGACTTGTCCAGGGTGTACCCCACCTTTTGCCCGTAGTCAGCTGGGATAGGCTTCAGCTTGCCTGCAACCCTGTAGAACAGGATAAAGTGGCTAGAGATAATGAGATGAGATGAGATTATTATTATGGCTTTTTTTCATGGTGTATCATATATATTCCATTCAGCTAGCAAGATATTTATCTTGTATTTGACTCGTTCAATACAGTGTTTTGCAAAAGTATTCATTCACCTTCATGTTTGTCCTATTTTGTCACATTGCAAGCTGGAATTAAAATGAATATTTGGTGGGTTAACAGCATTTGATTTACACAACATGCCTACCACTTTCAAGGTGCAATTTTTTTATTGTAACACAAACAAATTAAGATGAAAAAACAGAAATCTGGAGTGTGCATAGGTATTCACCCCCAATGTCAATACTTTGTAGAGCCAACTGTTGCTGCAATTACAGCTGCAGGTCTCTTGGGGTATGTCTCTATTAGCTTAGCACATCTAGCCACTGGGATTTTTCCCCATTCCTCAAGGCAAAACTGCTCCAACTCCTTCAATTTAGATGGGTTGTGTTGGTGTACAGCAATCTTCAAGTCATGCCACAGAGTCTCAATTTGATTGAGATCTGGGCTTTGATTAGGCCATTCCAAGACATTTAAATGTTTCCCTTTAAACCACTCCAGTATAGCTTTAGCAGTATGTTTAGGGTCATTGTCCTGCTGGAATGTGAACCTTCATCCCAGTCTCAAACCTCTGGCCGACTCAAACTGGTTTTCCTCCAGAATTGCCCTGTATTTGATGGCCATCCATCTTTCCTTCAATCCTAACCAGCTTTCCTGTCCCTGCAGATGAAAAATATCCCCACAGCATGATGCTGCCATCACCATGTTTCACTGTAGGAATGGTGTTTTCAGGCTAATGGGAAGTGTTGGGTTTGCGCCACACATGGCGTTTCCCATGATGGCCAAATTGTTAAATTTTAGTCTCATCTGCCACATGCTGTTGGGCAAACTCCAGACATGTTTTCTTTTTTTTCTGGCCCCGCTCTGTGGAGTATACAGCTTAAAGTGGTTCTATGGACAGATACTCCCATCGCCACTGTAGATCTTTGCAGCTCCTTCAGTGTTATCTTTGGTGTCTTTGTTGCATCTCTGATTAATGCCCTCCTTGCCCGGTCTGTGAGTTTTGGTGGGTGGCCTTCTCTTGTCAGGTTTGTAGTGGTGCCATATTCTTTCCATCCATCCATCCATCCATCCATCCATTATCTGTACCCGCTTATCCTGTTCCACAGGGTTGCAGACAAGCTGGAGCCTATCCTAGCTGACTATGGGCGAGAGGTGGGGTACACCCTTGACAATTCGCCAGGTCATCGCAGGGCTGACACAGAGACAAACAACCATTCACACTCATTTGCTATAATGGATTTAATGGTGCTCCATGGGATATTCAAAGCTTGGGATTTTTATATATATAAAAACCCAACCCTGATCTATACTTCTCCACAACTTTGTCTCTGACCTGTTTGGAGTGCTCCTTGGTTTTCATGTTGCTTGCTTAGTCGTGTTGCAGAGTCAGGGTCCTTCCAGAACAGGTTGATTTACACAGACATCATGTGACAGATCATATGACACTTTGATTGCACATGGGTGGATCTTAATCAAATAATGTGACTTATGAAGTTAATTGGTTGGACCAGCCCTTATTTAGGGGTTTCATATGAAAGGGGTGAACACCTATGCACCCTCCAGATTTCTGTTTTTTCACCTTATTGTTTTTGTCACAAAAAAAAAAACAATTTGCACCTTTAAAGTGGTAGGCATGTTGTTGTGTAAATCAAATGGTGCTAACCCCCCCAAAAAATCAGTTTTAATTCCAGCTTTTAATGTGACAAAACAGGACAAACACCAAGGGGGATGAATACTTTTGCAAGACACTATCATGTGTCTGAATGGAATATATCTGACATGCCACTCAACACCAGCCAATTTTATTTAAATATTATTATTGCATTCAGGTTGATTTTATGCCCTTGCAAATATTTTGCTCATACACTCATCGGGAGCTTTGTTTTTAGGCAATGCCTATATATCTGTATTAGGGTGCAATTATTTCCCCAACTGATTTCTGAATGTATATTTTGTCATGTATAGGTGTTGGGGGGTCCTACAGTGCAAGTCCGTCTACATGCAGTCATCATGAAGCCCTCAGTAACCACCTCCACTAACATGTTAGAGTTTGATAGTGTTCACTGTGGCATGTGTAAAGTGGCAACAATGCAGCTGCACAACCTTGAGCCAGTACCCTGCAAGTGGAGCATCAAAGAGGAGGAACAAACCAAGAGGAAGTCAAAGGTACTAAGGGAAAATGGTTGTGGCTTATGTAGTGTGTTTTCGTTATGTATACTGTACAATGTGCAAGTTGCCCTGGATAAGGCCATTTGTTAAATGATATGTCAATAATATTCTGGCAAATGATCTTACACACACACACACACAAACAAACAAAGGAGAGCTGCATTTGTGATATATGAAGAGTTTGGTTCCAGAACGCTGTAAATCCACTGTCATAAACTTAAGAAAAATATATGTTCTTTACCAAAAAAATTGGGAGCATGAAAACCACTATTTTCTGTTGGAAAGTTTAATATAACAATCAGATTGTAATAACATTAAAAATGAAATTCTCAATTTTAATTTTAAAATTTTATTTAAAACTTTTTTTTTCCCAAAATGCGATATATCCATAATACATTTTTCTCAAAATGCTATAAATCCATTACATCAATAACTGTGTGTGAGTGAAATATAAATAGAAACAAGAAGTAAAGTTGATTTACACAAATGACAGCCTCTAAACTTCTCTGACTAGTGCATCTCAAAAAATTAATAAATCCTGAAAGTTTTTTTCGTAATTTAATTCAAAAAGGTAAACCTTCATATATTCTATATTCATTATACGTAAAGTGAAATATCGCAAACCTTTTTTGTTTTAATTTTGATGATTATTGCTTATAGCTCATGAAAATCAGAAATCCAATATCAAATTATTCAAATATTTCCTAAGATCAATCTAAAAAGGATTTACAAAGCAGAAATGTCCAACTTCTGAAAAGTCTGTTAATTTATACCCTCAGTACCTGGTTGGGGCTCCTTTACCATGATTTACTGCATCAATGTGGTGTAGCATGGAGGCAATCAGCCTGTGCAACTGCTGAGCTGTTATTGAAGCCAAGGTTGCTTTGATAGTGGCCTTCAGCTTGTCTGTGTTTTTGGGTCAGGTGTCTCTCATCTTCCTCTTGACAGTACCTCATAGATTCTCCATGGGGTTCAGGTCAGGCGAGTTGGCTGGCCAATCAAGCACAGTAATATCATGGTGAGTAAACCATTTGATAGTAGTTTTGGCACTATGGGCAGGTGCCAAGTCCTGCTGGAAAAGGAAATCAGCATCTCCAGAAAGCTTGTCAGCAGATAGAAGCATGAAGGGCTCTAAAATTTCCTGGTTGATGGCTGCCTTGACTTTGGACTTGATACAATAGCAGATGACATGGCGCCCCAAATCATCACAGACTGTAGAAACTTCACACTGGACTTCAAACACCTTGGATTTTTTTGCCTCTTCACTCTTCCTCCAGATTCTAGGACCTTAATTTCCAAATGAAATGCAACACTTAGATTTAGATGAAATGCTTTCATCTAAAAAGAGGACTTTGGACCCCTGAGCAACAGTGCAGTTCTTTCTCTCCTTAGCCCAGGTAAGACGCTTCTAACATTCTCTCTGGTTCAGGAATGGTTTGATATTCGGGATGCAGTTGTAGCCCCTTTCCTGAAGACATCTGTGCATGGTGGCTCTTGATGCACTGACACCAGCCTCAATCCACTCCTTGTGAATCTCTGCCACATTCTTGAATTGACTTTTCTTGATAATCCTCTCAAGACTGTGGTCATCCCTGTTGCTTTTGCACCTTTTCTAGCCAGCCTTTTCATCAATGACCTTCTTTCTTTACTTTCTTGCTTATTTTCCTTGTGGAGGGTATCGATCATTGTTCTCTGGAGAACTGTGAAATTATCAGTCTTTCCCATGATTGCGGTTGCGTGTGCTGAACTAGCCCAAGAGAGGTATTTATACTGTTTTACTCAAACTCAAAATGAAATATTCTCATATTTTGAGATACTGGATTTCTGATTTGCATGAGCTATAAGCCATAATTATCCAAATTAAAACAAAGGCTTAAAATATTTCACATTATGTGTAATGAATAGAGAATATATGAAAGTTTACCTTTTTGAATTAAATTTCCAAAAAACAGGGCAGCACGCTGGTGTAGTGGTTAGCGCTGTTGCCTCACAGCAAGAAGGTCCGGGTTCGAGCCCCGTGGCCGGCAAGGGCCTTTCTGTGCAGAGTTTGCATGTTCTCCCCGTGTCCACGTGGGTTTGTTCCGGTTTCCCCCACAGTCCAAAGACATGCAGGTTAGGTTAACTGGTGACTTTAAATTGACCGTAGGTGTGAATGGTTGTCTGTGTCTATGTGTCAGCCCTGTGATGACCTGGTGACTTGTCCAGGGTGTACCCCGCCTTTCGCCCGTAGTCAGCTGGGATGGGCTCCAGCTTGCCTGCGACCCTGTAGAACAGGATAAAGCGGCTAGAGATAATGAGGTTTCCAAAAAACAAACTTTATGATATTCTAATTTTTTCAGAGGCGCTCATATATTGGACCACAGAGTTTCCCAAATTACATGGGATCTTGTCATCTACATGCCCCAATCTTTTTTACATACAAAGCTCTGAGGAATGTTAATAGACCCAGTCAGATGTTTACATGGAAACTTTTTTTTTTAAAGACAAACTTTTTCTCATCTCATTATCTCTAGCCGCTTTATCCTATTCTACAGGGTCGCAGGCAAGCTGGAGCCTATCCCAGCTGACTACTGGCGAAAGGCAGGGTACACCCTGGACAAGTCGCCAGGTCATCACAGGGCCGACACATAGACGCAGACAACTATTCACACTCACATTCACACCTACGGTCAATTTAGAGTCACCAGTTAACCTAACCTGCATGTCTTTGGACTGTGGGGGAAACCGGAGCACCCGGAGGAAACCCACGCAGACACGGGGAGAACATGCAAACTCCGCACAGAAAGGCCCTCGCCGGCCGCTGGGCTCGAACCCAGAACCTTTTTGCTGTGAGGCGACAGTGCTAACCACTACACCACCGTGCCACCGACAAACTTTTTATTCTGAACAATAAATTTAGAAGTTTGGACACCTCGTACAACATGTACAGTTAAATTCATAGCGGCGCTCCCTGGGCATGGAGTGAAGCTCCATACTTAAGAGAATAGAATGCCTTTATTATCACTATACACATGTACAATGAGATTAAAAGCAACTCCAATAACAGTGCAAAACAGCGTGTAGAGAAAAAAAAAAAAGGAGAGGGTGTAAGGGGGGTAAGGTAAGGTGCACAGTCCTGAGGTGTATGTGTTGTGTTTCACATTATGGAGTGAGGTATTGCACATTATAAAGTATTGCACAGAGAGAGTCACATTATAAAGTATTGCACGAAGAGAGTCACATTATAAAATAAAATATTACACACTATGAAGTATTGCAAGGTAAGGTAAGGTGCACAGTCCTGAGGTGTATGTGTTATGTGTAAGGTGCACAGTCCTGAGGTGTATGTGTTGTGTGTAGGGTGCACAGAATATGGTAACGCATCGACCTGATTTTTAATAGCTTTTGCGACCACAAGGTACCTAATCATAAATGCGAGACAACATCTCAAACAGTTGACCACCGGACAAAGAAATTTGAATTTTTTTTTTTTTTTTAACATAAGGAGACATGGGTTTTTATCTAGTGCTTACTTTTAATTAGCTTTTTTTTCTTTTTTTTTTAAATAACATGGGATTATTTACAAACACATTTTACAGTCATCAGGAGCTCTGCTTTTAGGTGCAGTTTATATATATATATATATATATATATATATATATATATATATATATACACACACACACACACACACACACACACACAGGGTTAGTCAAAATTATGTTAACACTTAATTCACAAAAAACATACATCATATGTACAAGATGATTTACTGGACGGTCTCAACCTGTTCGCCATCATGTTCAACACACAAAAACCAGCGAGCAACAGTACCATTTAATCTGTCATTAATGGCGTACATCCATCTTCAGGAGAAAAATAATTTATTAGTGTTCACATAATTTTGACTAACCCTGTGTGTGTGTGTGTGTGTGTGTGTATCCCAGGAAGAGTCAGGTGTGCTCAAAGTATAAAATAACACTGGACCACATTCTCGACTGGAATAATAATATAAAATATTAGGATCACAAATGTTTGATTCCATTAAAAGTTATTTATGTATTTCATTCAAAATCTCACTAAAGGACAGGGATTCTCTGCAATGTTGGCAATTAGTGGGAGCTGCTATTACTGTTTCCATATTTGAATGGTGCGCTGTGATTAGACAAGTGGAGAAATCACATTCTGCTGAAAATCAGGAGTTAGTCCACGAGCCAGACATTTGGTCGGTCCCACTCGATGGGGCAAAACACTACCTATCAAGCTTTGTTCAATAGTTCACATGAAGTAAAAAAATAAAATAAAATGCATGATCGCTTTGCCAAAAGAGTAGCTTTTGACTGATAAAATATGTCAACAAAAACATTCTGGATACGTTGGATAATGTGCAGAACAGTCTGGAATGGAATACCGGATAAATGTACTGCTGTTCAATATAATTTCTGTGTGAAAATCTATGTCCTGAATCCTTCACTGAATTGCTGCAGGATGCATACTTCAAAGCAATCTCAGAATTCTTTGATAAGTACATGGAATTTCTTCACTCTGAAAATGGTACTCTTGCCAGATTCTGGATGAGCTATGTAGATATGGTAGAGATAGTATTGAACTTAGTGAGATCCTCTAAGGAAGGAGATTGGAAACTGAATCTTTTTTCCATTCACAATATGATTCCTTGGTACTTTGCTGATGAGAAGATAAACCATGCAAGGTACCCTTCATCTTATTATGCAGAGATGACAAACCTTCATACAGAGCACCCAGACGTCCATCAATACATGGAGGCAGACGGCTTTTCTGTTTAAATTGGAGAAGAAAATCCCTTTGGCAAAATATCTGTGTCTCAAACAGTAGAGGAGACTGTGAACAAAGATATCCAAACAGCTTGTGGCACAAAGGGCTTTAGTTTGAAAACTGGAACACTCCAATGCGACTGTCTTACAGCAGAATATCGGAGCTCATATCTGAGAATGCTGAAGGATTCACCCAGCTTGAAACATTCTAATGACCACAAGGACCTTCAACAAACAAGGATACTCAAGGATGAGAATGATGTTATGAGTCTTGTAGATATAGTGGACATCAGCTGGCTTAACCCCTTTGCCAATGAGATGGATCTGGCTTGTGTCTCCAGTGGATGGGTAGCATCAGTAGAAGTTGCCACAGACCTTCTTCCAGCAAAAGAAATTGGTGATAAGGCATATAAAACTTTCAGGGAAGAAAGGCTGCAGCCCAGTCCTCCCAGAAAGAAATTCAATGAGCCTCTTTCCAAACTGAATCTCAAAACCTTCACTGAGATCCAGAAGAAAACAAAAGCAAATGAGAACCCTACGAAATAGGTAATTTTGTGAGTTGACAGGAACTCCTTTGCTCACATGATCAGAATAGCACAGAGCTGAAGCCTGGATATGAAGGAGGTGCTGAAACAACCCCTCGGCCTTTGGCTGTGGGCGCTGGCAGCATCTGATGACTCATTATGGAAAACAAGCAAGCCTGCCTTAGCCAAAGAGATACAGAAGAATGTCACACCAACTGAATCCATCCTCAGGAATTCTGCCTGCCTCATAGATGGCATGTCTTTAATCCAGAGGATTCGTGGAAACTAAAAAAAGATATTCACTGAAGTTGCCAGTCATGCACTTACACATTATGGCTGAAAGGTCTTCCTGTGCCTGTTGTCTTTGACACCTAGATAGAGTTTGTCTTTGATACCTACAGAAATGAATCTATCAAGACTGCAGGCAGACAGACAAGGGGCAGATGACTCAAACAAGTTCAAGAAAATTGCACCTGAGCACAGTGTAAAGCAATGGCACAAATTCCTTTCCATCTGAAGTAATAAGTTGAGCCTTATCCAGTTTCTGGTGGATGAGTGGAGGAAACCACAACATTACAAAAGGTATGTTGGAAAGGCACTGTGCATCGCAACTAGGGAGATCTGTTACAAGATGTCTGAAAATGGGTCCATGGAAGTTGATGAATTTAAGTCTATATGTGAGGAGAGCAGACACAAGGCTCCTGCTTCATGCTAAGCATTCAGCATCTAGTGGCTATGAGGCAGTACAGAGTTTCTGAAGACACAGATGTTTTTGTCCTATGTGTTGCATTCAGTGTGGACATTCCCTGTGATATCTATCTGAAGACTGGAACTCAAACAAGAATAAAGTACACAGACATTGCAAAAGTGGCAAATGTTCTTGGGCCTCAAACCTGTAAAGCTCTTATTGGGCTGCACATGATTATTGGATGTGATACTGTCCGTGCTTTTGCAGCAAGAGGAAAAGTGGCTGCCTTAAAACTCAAGAATAATCAAAGCCATCAGTTCTCCAAAGCATCCTTTCATGCACACATTAGGATGCATCATCAGTGTTGTTTCATGGAGTCATTGGGTGTTTCAGGTCTTACAACAGACACCCCCTTCCAAACGACCCGACCAAGGCTGACCAAACCTCGTCCTGTGTCCTAGTGGCATTCTGCTGCCCCCACTGCTCCCCCCTCTTCAACCAGAGCCATCTGGATGCTCTCTCTACCACCTCCATGTTGTTACCAATGGCTCTTCTGCTGGCACCGATTATGCACAGGGTTCTGTGGGCCTTGTGCAGGGAGTGACCAGCAAATCCACTACAGCCCACCTCCACTGACATACATCTGGGCTGCCACCAATTCCTCCGGCAATTCTCCACCAGCTCCTGGTATCTCGCCCCCTTCCTCTCTCAAGTCTCCTCCATCTTCTCCTCCTAGGGTACTGTTAGTGCCAGCATCATCAGCTGCTTTGTGGCCTCTGAGACTAAGATGATGTCAGGTCTCATTGTGGACTGGGTGATGTGTGGTGGAATTTTCAGCTGCCTCCCCAGGCCAACCATCATCATCCAGTCTGGGGCTGTGGAGAGTAAACCTACAGAGCAATCTTTTGGTGTTCTCTTCTGCACCTGTCCTTCCTTACCAAAGTGGATGGCCTTGGCTGCAGTACAGGTGTACCTGCTGTCCTTGACCCCCTTGCTGATTGCCTCAGCAATGGACTTGAGGACCTGGTCATGTCTTCAGCAATACCAGCCATCACTCAATGCCTTGGAGCAGCTGCTTAGGATGTGCTCAAAGGTTCCTGTCTTGGAATACAGGGGTCATGCAGGTGTTTCTACTTTGCCCCATGTGAACAGGTTGGATGGGTTGGGAAGGATGTCGTAGACACCCTGAATCAAGAAATTGATTCTTTAGGGATTCCACTTCCAGATGTTCTTCCAGGTGACACTCCATTGCCTGTTCTCACTTCATCCAGGCACCTTGCTTCTGCATGGCCACTGCTCTGCTGCACTGCTCTTCCTCCACTGAAGCTTGCATCTCCTCCTGCACCTGCCTCTGCCTCTCCTTCCCACTAGCAGAGTCATATGAGATCTTTGGTAGGCTCCCGAGTCCAGCTCTGCCCTGCACCACACTCCCAAGGATGGCCTTGTGCTTCAGCCGAGTTTCTGCCTGCCGGACTACCTCTGCTGCCCTCCACTTCCTCCCCATCCTCACAACAATCCCTGCACCGGATACTTTGGTGTTTCTGGATTCTGTGTACTGCACATGTTCCCGTGTATGTGCCACAATGAACTCCTCCCTGACTGAGCTAAACAGGAGTCTGAGCTTGTTGCTGTTTCCATACAGCGTGATGTAGAGGTCTGCGCGGGTCAGATTTTTCAGTCCCGCTCCCGCCCACGCCCGCATTGTGCAGTCACGCTCCCGCCCGCGCCCGCAAAGAATTATGATTTTCAGTCCTGCTCTCACCCGCGCCCACAAAAAAATTATGATTTTCAGTCCCGCTCCCGCCCGCGCCTGCCATATTTTGTCCCGCTCCCGCCCCCGCCTGCAAATCCCGCATGATGCAGACGTTCGCGTTATTTCTCAGGAAAGTTCTTGTCTTGACACAGCGTGATGGTGCCCCGCCCCCTACTTTGAGTGGATTTGAGCATAAATATCTACAGCTCACGTTCATTATTATTTACCTTGTTCCTGAATTCAGCATGTAGTGTCTCTAATAATAATAATAATAATAATTACTGCTGTCAAGCGATTAAAATATTTAATCGCGAATCGCACATTTTTATCACATGAGAAACCATTGTAATTCTCCAATCAGCATAAAAAAGTGCTTTTTACCAAGGGTGTTTTTTTTTTTATTATTGCAAAGCAGAGCTAGCAAGAGGAGTGAACTTCACTCTTCTTCCACTTCACTCAGTGAAGTGATTTACTGCTTGAGTTAGTCTACAGCTCTATCAGAGAGACACTGTAGGTTACACAGTGACGGTAGGCTTGACATGCTTGATTATAATATAAAGTACACTATTATATTAACTTTAAGTTGTTCATTGATAAATATTGCATTGAATCTGATCTTTACCATTTCATCTCACTTAACACATTTCGTACTTTTACACTTTCTGCCTGTTGATGCATCGCGCTGTCCAATCAGAGGCAGCCAAATTTGCATATTACAGGAAGGATTTCTGGGATAGCATTGAGTTTACAGACGCTGTCTTCTTAAAACTGAATAAATATTTAAAAAGAGCCAAATGAGCCAGTCTTTTGAACGGCTCTTTTCAAAGAACAGATCACAAAGATGCGGATCCCATCAAAGAGCCATAAATCCCATCTCTACTAGTTTCAAAAGCTTATGAAAAACCTACATCATGTCACAGAGCATTAATCTCGCGATAAAAAAAAAATTATCGCCGTTAAAATTGAGTCAAGTTAACGCGATAATAACGCGACATTTTTTACAGCAATAATAATAATAATAATAATAATAACAACTTTTGAAGCACTGTGAGATTCAGTAAAGGAGCTCTGCTCTTCTGCCATGATCGGAGATCTCAAACACGGAAGAGGAAAAGAATCGAGAAACGAACGAGAGATATTTATCCTCTCCTGGATCAGAATCAGAATCATAATTCTGATGACCAGCTCATCTAAGGTGTCATTGAGGCATCATGTTAGTGTGGGTCATTGGAGGCTGGGTGTGAACTGCGAGTCATTAGAGTGACCAAAAGGATTTCCTGTTAGGCAAGGCAAGTGATCAATGGCAAATTTAAGATGCCATTCCTCACTCAATCTGGCAATCTGACACTCTCTGCAAATTTAGGCATCTTAAAATATTTTTATTAATGCCAAATAAAATATCCAGCACAAATTATATATGATAGACATAAATTAATAATTTATAAATTTTATTTCAAACACGTTTTTAGTTAGCGGGACTGCAGCTTATCACGGCTCTCGCCTGCGCGCGCATATGTGCACTCCCGCTCCCGCCCGCGCGCGCATATGTGCACTTCTGGTCCCGCCCGCGCCCGCATGAGCTTTCAAAATTTGTCCCGCGCCGCACTGCTTTGCGGCGGGTCCTGCGAGTCCCGCGGGACTCCCGCGGGAGTGCAGGGCTCTAGCGTGATGCTGCTCAGGCTGCGTGGCAGACCCGGCCATCTGTGTAGATAGCTGTTTATCTTGCACGCCAAACATTCCACAATGGTCATGGGGACTTCATAGATAAACAGAGGCCAGACGATTCTTGGGAGGATTCCATGTTGGTAGACCCAGGCCTTGTATCTTCCAGGGAGTCCAGACTTGTCTGATACTCTTAACCAGACCTCCAGCACTAGTTGCTTTGATGGAGTCTGTGTCCTTCAGGCTGCAGTTGAAGACTTTCCCAAGGCTCTTCACTGGTTATTCCATGACTGTTGGAATCTGTACTTCTCCCAGTCTGAAGCGTAATTTGTCTGTGATCTTCCCTCTCTTCAGAACCAAGGACCTGGACTTTGCAGGTTTTAAACTCATGCATGCCCATGACATGAGTTTCTCTAACCCCTGAAAGATCCACCTGGCACAGTTGATGTCACTGTGAGGTCATCCATGAAGGCTCTTATTAGGGGCTGCCTTACTTCCAACTTGCTGAGAGGGCCCCAACATTCCCTTTCTACTGCCTTGACCGGCATGTTCATTGCCAGTGTGAACAGGGTTACTGAGGTGGTACACCCAGTGATTAACCCCACTTCCAGCTGGTGCCAGTCTGATGTTAACTGGCCAGAAGAGACTCTCTAGCTGAACCTGCTGTAGTAGTTCAGGATGAGTTATTTCACCTTCTGGGGTATGTGATGTTTTTCCAACATGACCTCAACCAGCTTATGGGGCCATGGTTAGGGGTAGGCATTGGTAAGGTCCAGCCACAGTATAGCCAGGTTTCCTCTGCCCTCTCTTGCTTCCCTGATGAGCTGGGTCACCACACCTGTGTGTTCAAGGCAACCAGGGACTCCTGGTATGCCCCCCATTGTGTTGATCAAGAAGCCCTTGAGGAACCTGGGAAGGAGTGGAAACTGAGCCAGCAGCTTTTCCATCAACTGCAGGTTTTTACCTGCCACATGTATAATGTCAGGGCACCAACAACAAGTAAATGAGCTTCACTACCACCTGTTCTGTGCAAGAAAAGGAGAAGCAGAGTTTTGGCAGATTCCTCCCTCTGCATCATCCTTGTACAAACACTGCCAACATGCTAACTTCCAAGCAGGTGTCTGGAAACACTCACTGTGTACTAGATCATGCAAAATGCCTTCATGCAAAATGCCTTGCAAATGGATGAGAATGTACTGAACTATGTTCTTTGAAAACCTGCAGCAATCAGACCCGGGATGCAAACTCTGATAAAAACTGTGAATAGAGTGATGAATCTGATGATGACTTGACCGAGGACTATGTAATACATGACTGACTATTGGGTCTGAATATCTATGCACAAGTATGCAACTTAAACTGATATTAATACTATGTTGTTGTTGTTTTACGGTCTTTTGCAGATAAGTATCCACCTCTTGCATAAGAAATTGCTTAAAACTTGATGTAGTTCCATAACATCACAAGAAAGCTTTATTGTAAGATGACTTATAATTGCAATGTTTACCTTTTGTGGTTATAGCATGTAGTTCAGAGTAATTTTTGTTTTGCAAAATGCATTACACCATGCTTATATTAGTGGTAACATAAATGTGTAACAAGTAAAATGTTTTGTGACATGCCTGTGGCATGTCTATGGTATGCCATTTCCTTTATAGATAATGAATTCCTGTATTTTAATATGCAAAGTTCAAAGCCTATACATGTTCTTAATACCATGTTAATAATTTAGTTTCTATTGTTCTATCAAAATATATACCAAATTTCATAACTCAATCACTTAGCGCTTGAGCATTGATATATTCGTTCCAAATATACTTGCGAAAGTTATCATGGACCAAATGTTGCCTAAACATATAGGACACAAATCAGAGCAAATAAGTAAATTCAAGGGTGTTTAACACTATGTTACTAAGCAAATGTATTTTTATAAGAATGGAAAATCAAAACAACTGTCATTTTTGATGCAAGTTTGGTAAATGTCATGGAGAAAAGCATATTAAAAAAATTTAGCACTTAAATTTATCTTTCGTTATGTGTGTATACTCACCAGGAGTGTTCTGACACATAATTGTTTTAAGTTAAGAGTTATATTTTAGACAATATTCCAATTTTTTGAGAAAAATGGCATACTTGTGGAAAACGAATAAAGCTCCAGGACATAAGCTACTCGATCAGCATTGCTACCATGCATTTTTGTAGTCCAGAGGCACCCCCTGTTAGAAAATGACAGTTAAAATTTGCCGCACAGAGTGGTACCAATCTCTCAAAATTTGGGGTCTGGCTCATGGACTAATGCCGCTTTTCCACTACAAACGCGGCTGAGCCGTGCCGTGCTGAGTCGAGCTAAGTCGAGCTGAGCGGGGCTGTTGGAGTTGCATTTCGACTACAACCGCGCTGAACCGTGCTGGCTGGAAGTGGGTGGACACATTGGGTGGAGTTAGCGAAAGTGGGTGGACGTCACGTGATGTCGTTAAGCAGCGCAAACAGTGACATCAGTGACAGTGGCGGAACAAGTCAGAGCCGGGCCGGGGGCGGGGCAAATGACCGGGCCCTTTATTAAAGCTTATCATAACATCATTTTAGGCTACAAAATGTCCGCAACTGCGGTGTTTACCAATTTCAACACTACCGGGTGCAACTATGTTATTTAGTACATCGAGTCCTTCAAACGAACATGTAACTCAGAAACAAAAAACATTAGGATACTGTACATGGCTCATAATAAAACATCAATAGCCTATACTGCGCACATTATTTGAAGGGCATACGAATGAGCGCTCAGAGGTTGCAACGGTGACAGGAAGAGTCAGAAATAAAAGGAGGGCGGTGCAAACCTCACTGAATGCACTGTGTTTACCAATTTCAACACTACGGGGTGCAACTATGTTATTTTGTACATTAAGTCCTTCAAACGAACATGTAACTCAGAAACAAAAAAACATTAGGCGACATACTGTACATGGCTCATAATAAAACATCAATAGCCTACTGCGCGCATTATTTGAAGGGCATACGACGAGCCTTGCGCTCCGCGAACTCGTCCACGATGCTCTGTATGTCACTGATTCAGTGATCTTTTAAGCGGTAGTCTCACGACCCGAATAGTAAACAATAAACATGGAGGACATGGAGTCGTTAGTGTTGCTGGTCTTGGTGCTGTGGCTTGTTGTCACCGACAACGCGGACAGATACTGGCAAGAGCGTATAGATGAGGCGAGGCGCATAAGGCTTCAGAAATTCTCGTAATTCATAATTATTCTTCTTCCGGGTTTGCGGTGTTTACAGATCCCAGCGCGCTCGCGGGGCGTGTGTGGGCATGTGAGGACACTCCTCCTCACCAATCAGTGCACAGGGGAGTGTCTGCTCACGCCCCCAGCCTCACTCGGCACGGTTTGGCTCGCTTCAGCCCCACTCCAAAACGGTGCGAGTTTTAGGGGCTAAGCAGGGCTGAAACGAGCTGAGTCGTGCTGGTTTTTGGTAGTCGAAACGCGAGCCGTGTCGGGCTGAAGTGAGCTGAAGCGAGCTGAAGTGAGCTGAAAAAGGGTAGTGGAAAAGGGCCATAAGTGGTGTTTGTCATGGTTTGGAAAGAAAGGGGATATAAAATGCAAAGAAATGTGGTGGATATTGCGTTTTACATAAAATTTATGATTGAACTTTGAATAGCAATCAAATACCAAACTTTTTTTTGGCAGGAACTTGATTTTTTTTTTTTTAATGGGGCTTATCATGTTTTGGAACCTAAACTCTTCATATATAAATTTGTGATATATACAAATTGCACTGTTACACCTGGTTAAAAAAAAATCCAAAGTAACAAAGAAGAAGACGAAAAAGAAGAAGCCTTTATTTGTCACATGTACACTCAAGCACAGACTTAAGCACACAGTGAAATTCCTCCTCTACATTTAACCCATCCATAGCCGTGAAAACACACATGCACACACAAGTGAGCTAGGGGTGGCACTGTTCACAAAAGTCGCGGTTCGGTACGTATTGCGGTTTGAGGTCTGCGGTTCGGTACGTATTGCGTTTTTTTTTTTTTTAAATCTTACTCTGTATTTGGGCATATAGCCTACTATTTACCTTAAGTAAACATAGTTTAGGATACAGCATTTAAGAGAGGTTAAAATTATAGTTACAATGAAATAATCATGCACAAACTGAGTTTGAGTTGACATAAGCACATTTTATGAACAATCTCTGATGAAAAGCCAGGTAGTATTTTGAAACAGCAAGAGGGAAGACATGGATGATTTCAACAGCTTTTTTATTTACTACAGTATTTATACAAAGTGTCAGGAGTGTTTGCTGCCATGTTGTGGCATCTAGAGGAACCAGGTGTCTTTTGTCACATACAGAGTTTTCATAATTGGAAGAAATAAAAATGAGTTCTTAAAGCTTACTTTTGAACAGATGTGTGTGTTAAAACTTAAACTTTTATGTGGCGACCAACCAACCACCTATATACAAAAACCGAATCAAAAACTCTTCTAATCCCTGAGAGTGAGGATGTATTTTTTCACTTGAAATTAAAGTGCAGTGTTTTGAAACGTATGGCTGGATTTCTTATCTAATCTTAAAGTGCCACTGTATTCTTAGAACGATTTATAACAAAATACACACACAGCCAATATAAAATATTGCAATAAAACCAATCACTGCACTGTTTAAAACAAACCTCCCCTCCCCTCGCCGGAAAAAAAAAAAATCTAGTTCGCCCATTATCCTGTGTCATTCTGAGATACGCATATAGACAGTAAAGGGAATTCCGAATTCCCTTTACTGTCTATCTGCGCATCTCAGAATGACACAGGATAATGGGCGAACTAGATTTTTTTTTTTTTCCGGTGCCGCGGTACACCGGAAATCCGGCGCGGCGCCGGAACGCTATCATCCCTGTTCGCGCGAAAGAGAACCACATGGTTTCATACGGGCATTCGGCTTTTTTTTTTTTGGCGAACGTCTTAAATAGGGGTACCGCGGTTTATACGCGTATTGCACCGCAACAGGCGTATCGTACGGTTCGGTTTTTTTCCCATAACCGTGCCAAGCCTAAAGTGAGCAATGAGCACACACGCATACCCAGAGCAGTGGGTAGCTACAGTACCCAGGGAGCAGTTGAGGGTTAGGTGTCTTGTTTAAGGGCACTTCATGGCTGCCCCATGGTAACCTAACCACATGTTTTTGAACTGTGGGGGAAACCGGAGCACCCAGAGGAAACCCATGCAGACACAGGGAGAACATGCAAACTCCATACAGAAAGGCCCCCATCAGCCACTGGGCTCAAACCCAGAACCTTCTTGCTGTGAGGTGACAGCAAGTAATATCAAATATATTTTTCATAAACACACATTGATAAATAATGTGTTGATTCTCAGCCAATTGTCTTTTGCAATTATGTCACTCTGCAGGATGTTACTGTGTGTACCAATGGCCACAAAAACGCATGCACCAACACCTTGTATTGTGTTTCTATTATGATCATCAAAAATCTCTCTGAAATATTTGTACCATTAATATTATGTTAAATTGAGAATGATAAACATGTTCCAAAAGTAAACCCTTATTTCCTAATGTGTATTTTCCCTTGAAAAAACTTTGTTTCCCCTTTTTAAAATCCCAGGTGAAACATACCAGAAGTACATCTAAGAAGACTATGTTTCAATGCTATTCTGGTAAAGTACTGAGGATAGTAATCTTTTAAAAATGAAAACTAACCACATCAATATGCTTTGTTTTCTTGGTTGTGTGTTAAGACTGAAAAGCACATCCTGAGACAGGAGACTAGTTCAGAGAAGCTATCTTCTCCACTCATCTTTGAGACGTTGCCATCCAGTGGTATGCTTAATCCTGGTGAAAGGGTCAACATCCAGGTCAAATTCACTCCAGCTGAAGGGGTAAGGATAATGTGTTTGTGTTGAATAATTAGCTATTGGTGTGTGTGATCCAATAACCAGAATTTTTCTTCTCCACATGATTTGGATCTAAAGTCCCCAAATTTTTCAATATAACCCACATGAAGCAAATTGCAAACATGACTCTGGAGAGTGCGGACATCCATGGCCCCTGTACTGACTTCTATACATAGAACTTAATGAAGCTTGTCAGGGTTAAAGCAATAAAAAATAATGGGCTCTCACGCACTCATATGCATACTGATGTCTAGCAACATCAGAAGTAGCAGACATGGAAATGACACACAGTCTCAAATACTACTAATCTATGGTTTAAATAAGTAATTCGCCAAGAGTTTTGTTAAGGTTTTAGAGAATAACACTGTGACAGCAAAGTGGTATAAATTATACAGCAGAGCACTTATGGAGTAACAAAGAAGAATAAAGCAGAATAGGAGTGGAAGGTTATTATTTTTCTAAATTATAAAACAGTCAGTCATTCTTTGAATAAAAAACTTCACTATCTGAGCAAACAAACTCATTTTAAGCAAGTGCTAATTTTAGCTTCAGACTACCCACCTGTGTCAGACCATATGATCTTTTGTGTTGTAAGCTCTTTGGTTTTCTGTGGAGCCCCCCTGGTGACATTGGTAGGAAAAATATTATCGCATAGCCATGAGTTAGTAATGCATGACCACAAGTAAGGCATGGGAATAAGATATTAAGTTGTGGTTACAAGTTAAGAGATGAGGGTTAACCACCGCCTTTATTCTATGCTTTTGGCCCTGGAATAGAATATGGACAAACACTAGAGGATAATTGTGAACATCCCCATGCACACACAACACCTTCACCGCTTGTGCTCTCCCCAATGCCACACCTTGCACCAGGCTTTGGGGAATTGAGGTCGGATTACAACCGGAATCCACCAATACGTGATATGTATCCCCTTGAACACTTACCGGTATGTGATACATTCCGGCCCAATCGGGGGCGGTCTCTGGTGTGTTGGGGATCTGGATCACAGCTCCCACCTCCATCGCAGAGCCCTGATTCTGGAGATGCTCCAGCTCCCTGCCACGCCAGCACACTGACCCAGGCTTTCCCTCTGCACTGGCGTTATGGGCGTCACTCATCTGAGGGAGAGAAGACACAGACACGGAAGAGGGAGATGGGAGGACACCACAGATGCGGTGGGCCGGTTGGGGAGGGGCCAGCCCCTGCCTCCATGGTGAGGGAAGGGAAAGGGGGGGGGAAAGGAGAAAGAGAAAAGAAACGAGGAGAGGTGCCTCATCCACCTGCCATTGAAACCGCCGTCAGATGGTCCTCCGCCAACTCGATGGCTCATTCTAGCAACGCTGGGTAATGACACTGGACCTATTCCGCCATTCCTTCCAGAAGTCGAGAGATGAACTTTTCCAGTGCCACCAGATCGATGAGCCTGTCGGCGTTGCGGTCTTCCTCCCTCAGCCACTGCTGGTAGGCATCCCGGAGTTGCTGGCCAAATGCAAATGGCCAGCCGACCTCCTCCAACGTCACTGTCAGGAAGCGCTGGCAATGTTGTTCCGGGGAGCGGCCAACACACTGCAGAATGGCTTTCTTTAGGTTGGCATACAGTGGAGGAAATAATTATTTGAGCCCTTGCTGATTTTGTAAGTTTGTCCACTGACAAAGAAATGAACATTCTATAATTTTAATGGTAGGTTTATTTTAACTGTGAGAGACAAAACATCAAAAAGAAAATCCAGAAAATAGCTTCATATAAAAGATATAAACTGATTTGCATTTCTTTGAGTGAAATAAGTATTTGAACCCTCTAGCAAACAAGACTTAGTATTTGGTGGCAAAACCCTTGTTGGCAAGCACAGCAGTCAGACGTTTCTTGTAGTTGATGACCAGGTTTGCGCACATGTCAGGAGGAACTTTGGTCCGCTCCTCTTTGCAGATCTTCTCTAGATCATTAAGGTTTTGAGGCTGTCGCTTCACAACTCGGAGCTTCAGCTCCCTCCATAGGTTTTCTATGGGATTAAGGTCCGGAGACTGGCTAGGCCACTCCATGACCTTAATGTGCTTCTTCTTGAGCCACTCCTTTGTTGTCTTGGCTGTATGTTTTGGGTCATTGTCGTGCTGGAAGACCCATCCACGACCCATTTTCAGTGTCCTGGCAGAGGGAAGGAGGTTGTCACTCAGGATTTTACGGTACATGGCCATGTCCATTCTTCCGTTGATGCGGTGAAGTAGTCCTGTGCCCTTAGCAGAGAAATACCCCCAAAGCATAATGTTTCCACCTCCATGCTTGACAGTGGGGATGGTGTTCTTCGGGTCATAGTCAGCATTTTTCTTCCTCCAAGCACGGTGAGTTGAGTTAATACCAAAGAGCTCGATTTTGGTCTCATCTGACCACAGCACCTTCTCCCAATCACTCAGAATCATTCAGGTGTTCATGGGCAAACTTCAGACGGGCCTGCACATGTGCCTTCTTGAGCAAGGGGACCTTGTGGGCACTGCAGGATTTTAATCCATTACGGAGTAATGTGTTACCAATGGTTTTCTTGGTGACTGTGGTCCCAACTGCCTTAAGATCATTCACAAGCTCCTCCTGTGTAGTTCTAGGCTGATCTCTCACCTTTCTCGTGATCCTTGATACCCCACGAGGTGAGATCTTGCGTGGGGCCCCAGACCAGGGTCGATTGATGGTCATTTTGTATTTCTTCCATTTTTGAACTATTGCACCAGTAGTTGTCTCCTTCTCACCCAGCTTCTTGCTTATGGCTTTGTAGCCCAGTCCAGCCTTGTGCAGCTCTACAATCTTGTCCCTGACATCCTTAGACAGCTCTTTGGTCTTGCCCATGTTGGAGAGGTTGGAGTCTGATTGATTGATTGATTGATTGATTCTGTGGACAGGTGTCTTTTATACAGGTGTCAATTTAAGACAGCTGTCTTTAATGCAGGTAATGAGTTGATTAGGAGTGTCTAACTGGTCTGTGGGAGCCAGAACTCTTAATGGTTGGTAGGGGATCAAATACTTATTTCACTCAACGAAATACAAATCAATTTATATATTTTATAAAATGTGATTTTCTGGATTTTCTTTTTGATATTCTATCTTTCACTGTTAAAATAAACCTACCCTTAAAATTAGACTGTTCATTTTTTTTCTTTTTTCAGACTTTATTTATAATGAGGGTAGCACTAAATAGCGATGCTAATGAACTTGTGGTCATATCTTTGCCAGTGCGCAAACTTACAAAATCAGCAAGGGATCAAATAATTATTTCCTCCACTGTACATGAGCTGGCTGTCGGCAGGGAGCTGCAGTGCTGCGAGCTGCACCTCGCCAGTCAGGAGTGGGAGGAGGCACGCCATGCGCTGCTCGAGCGGCCACCCCCACGTTTCAGTTGCTTGCTCAAAGAGAGCGAGGAAAGCTTCCAGATTGTCATGCAGGCCCATCTCTGTGACGGTGACGTGAGGAGGGTCCACTGTGGTGGCGGTCAAAGTCCCTGCTGACACGAGCAGATGCTGGAATGCCTGGCGATCTTCCTGCTGGGCCACCATCAAGGCTTCAAAGCGTTGCTCTTGCTCCTTCCGGAGGGCGGTCAGCACTTGATGCTGGTTCTACTGGGCGGAAGCAGGGGCATGGATGAGCTCCTTGAATGGGGAGGACTCCATGTGGGGGTTCCCTTCCATACTCCTGGGTTTCAGCAACACTGTAATATGTCCCTGATGTGGGTGGAGTACAGAAGCATGGCAGGCAGGAGCGGATGTCCTTACACACACTTTATTTTCCTTATTTTTTCTGCTTTTCAGCTTTACTCACTCATTGCTTACACACAGTCACAAACGCAACACACACGTGTGTGTTCTGGTTGGGAGAACTTCTCTCTCCTTCCTTTTCTATCCTCTGTCACTGCAACAAAACAGACACACAACATTAATTAACCACAGATGCATTGACTTTGCCACTCACTTTCCCTGACCCTGCTCTCCATTTGTAAACTGATGCTAGGCCACGCCCACACTGCCTCAAAGATGTAAAAAGAAGTTATTTGAGGAAAAGTAAGAAGAACGGGAGCAGATGGAAAATTTGGTTAATTCTATGTGATGTTTACATTATGCAATCATGTTTACTCATTCTTTTGATGGGTGCCAATAATTCTGGAGGTGACTGTATGTACTTTGCAGAGAATGTACAGAGAGAGGCTGGTAATAGCAGTAGCCCAGAGCACCCAACGGATCCTACTGTTAGCCCAGGGTCAGGGATTGGAGCCAAAGCTGGAGTTTTCCACATCAGAAATTGAGCTGGGGCCTGTGCTGCCCTACAGCAATGGAGAGGAGGTTGAGGTGCTGGTCTGCAACCCCTGCCCTTTCCCCATTGAGTTCTACTCCCTGGATTTTGACAGGCAGTACTTGGAGGAAGAGAGGGTGAGTATTCGCCATACCACAGGCGATTGCTTTAAGACTACATGGGAAGCCCGGCTTCCCCTAAAATTTAATTAAAATTTGACAGTGTTTACCAAAACGTCTATATTATTTCTCAATCTTGGTGGAATTCAATATTTTAGCAAATCAAACGATCAGATATCTCACTCCAATATCACACTGTTTGTTGATTAAACTCAAACTCTTTTCAGTAAACAGCACAGCCTGCATGAAAATCTCCTTTGAAGCCTCTGTCACAATGCTAATAGATACCCACTGAAGCCAGTGTGTCAATTAGTGTCTGCTAGGTGTTTGTGTACTCACTGGTTTAATGGGATGGAAGACTAATGCTCACTGGATAACAGGTTTTTAACACATTTTTCCACCTGGACACATGGTTTTACTGGGAGTGAATGGAATGTGGGTGGGTACATTTTGCACAGAAAAAAAAAAATCTATGCACTTTTCATTTGTCCCACCTGGATGCATGGCTTCTCCTTATGGTGACTGGTAGATCTCTCAAAGATGTGGAAACTTGTAACCAATTGCCAATCAGTAAATCAGGAATGAACGTGACTGCCATCTCAGACTTACACATATTGGCACCGGTCAGAATTGCTTGGAGCCTGCAATGGTAATGTGTAAATATTGCTGTCAAGTTCTGTTTGATTATTTGCATTCATTTCTGAAATTTGTTCATAAGTCTAAGTAGCTTGCTGTCACTTCCTTCTCAGATAGCAGCTTAGCTGCTTTTTGGCATGAAATGGCAGGCACTGCTAATGTTGATCTGATTTTAGAAAATACTTTTGACGCTTATGAGGAGAGGGAAACTAAACAAGAGGGCAGAATAACAACAGAGAATTTCATTCAAAAGTCAGAGAGCAAAAAAGGTCCTTTTAGCTATCTTAGTACAGTAAATTTGATTGTCTGTGTTCATTGTTAGTCTTAGATTTGAATGATTTTATATATCTTTTCCTAGATAGAAAGTTGCACTTCCTCTGTTTTAATACCCACCAGCTGCCACTGTTATATACCCTTTTTGAATAGCAGGTCTGACCTGGCATTAAGACACAATTTATTTTTAAAGCACCTCATCAAAAATTTTGAAGAATGAAAAAAAAAGAAAAAAAAAGTTATGCCAGTTGGTCTCTCCTAGTATGTTTAAGTTCAAGGAGTGATTGAGTGGTTAAAGATCCATCAGGAAACATAGTGATTTTAAACAGCAAGCCAAAATTTGTTCATAAACACACATTTTATATATATATATATATATACACACACACACACACACACACGTATGTGTATGTGTGTGTGTGTATTTTATATGTACACACACACAGAGTTAGGTCCATATATATTTGGACACTGACACAATTTTTCTTTTTTTACCTGTTTACTGAAACATATTCAAGTTATAGTTATATAATGGACATGGACATAAAGTCCAGACTTTCAGCTTTCATTTGAGGGTATCCACATTGGATGAAGGGTTTAGGAGTTTCAGCTCCTTAACATGTGCCACCCTGTTTTTAAAGGGACCAAAAGTAATTGGACAATTGACTCAAAGGCTATTTCATGGGCAGGTGTGGGCAATTCCTTCGTTATGTCATTCTCAATTAAGCAGATAAAAGGCCTGGAGTTGATTTGAGGTGTGGTGCTTGCATTTGGAAGATTTTGCTGTGAAGAAAACATGCGGTCAAAGGAGCACTCCATGCAGGTGAAACAAGCAATCCTTAAGCTGCGAAAACAGAAAAAACCCATCCAAGAAATTGCTACAATATTAGGAGTGGCAAAATCTACAGTTTGGTATATCCTGAGAAAGAAAGAAAGCACTGGTGAATAGAGGTCTGCGCGGGTCGGATTTTTCAGTCCCGCACCCGCATTGTGCAGTCCCACTCCTGCCCGCGCCCGCAAAGAATTATGATTTTCAGTCCCGCTCCCGCCCGCGCCCACAAAGAATTATGATTTTCAGTCCCGCTCCCGCCCGCGCCTGCCATATTTTGTCCCGCTCCCGCCCGCAAATCCCACATGATGCAGACGATCGCGTTATTTCTCAGGAAAGTTCTTGTCTTGACACAGCGTGATGGTGCCCCGCCCCCTACTTTGAGTGGATTTGAGCATAAATATCTACAGCTCACGTTCACATTTGTTATTATTTACCTTGTTTCTGAATTCAGCATGTAGCGTCTCTAATAATAATAATAATAATAATAATAATTAGTGCTGTCAAGCGATTAAAATATTTAATAGCGAATCGCACATTTTTGTCACATGAGAAACCATTGTAATTCTCTGATCAGCATAAAAAAGTGAATGGGCTTGCTTTGTACCAATGTTTTTGTTTTTTTTTTTATTGCAAAGCAGAGCTAGCAAGAGAACCATGAGTGAACAACTCTAATCAGAGAGACAGGTTACACAGTGACGGTAGGCTTGACTCAATGCTATCCCAGAAATCCTTCCTGTAATATGCAAATTTGGCCACCTCTGATTGGACAGCCAAATTTGCATATTACAGGAAGGATTTCTGGGATAGCATTGAGTCAAGCCTACCGTCACTGTGTAACCTGTCTCTCTGATTAGAGTTGTAGACTAACTCAAGCAGTAAATCACTTCACTCATGGTTCTCTTGCTAGCTGGGTGTGAACGGCGAGTTATTAGAGTGATCAAAGGATTTCCCGTTAGGGTGATCAGTGGCAAATTTAAGATGCCATTCCTCACTCAATCTGGCAATCTGACTCCCTCTGCAAATTTAGGCATCTTAAAATGTTTTTATTAATGCCAAATAAAATATCCAGCACAAATTATATATGATAGACATAAATTAATAATTTATAAATTTTATTTCAAACACGTTTTTAGTTAGCGGGACTGCAGCTTATCACCGCTCCCACCTGCGCCGCATATGTGCACTCCCGCTCCTGCCCGCGCCCGCATATGTGCACTTCCGGTTCCGCCCGCGCCCGCAATGAGCTTTCAAAATTTGTCCCGCGCCGCACTGCTTTGCGGCAGGTCCCGCGAGTCCCGTGGGACTCCCGCGGGAGTGCAGGGCTCTACTGGTGAACTCATCAATGCAAAAAGAACTGGATGCCCACAGAAGACAACAGTTGTGGATGATCGCAGAATAATTTCCATGGTGAAGAGAAACCCCTTCACAACAGCCAACCAAGTGAACAACACTCTCCAGGAAGTAGGCGTATCAATATCCAAATCTACCATAAACAGAAGACTGCATGAAAGTAAATACAGAGGGTTCACTGCATGGTGCAAGCCACTCATAAGCCTCAAGAATAAAAAGGCTAGATTGGACTTTACTAAAAAACATCTAAAAAAGTCAGCACAGTTCTGGAAGAACATTCTTTGGACAGATGAAACCAAGATCAACCTCGACCAGAATGATGGAAAGAAAAAAGTATGGCAAAGGTGTGGTACAGCTCATGATCCAAAGCATACCACATCATCTGTAAAACACGGTGGAGGCAGTGTGATGGCTTGGGCATGCATGGCTGCCAGTGGCACTGGGTCACTAGTGTTTATTGATGATGTGACACAGGACAGAAGCAGCCGGATGAATTCTGAGGTATTCAGAGACGTACTGTGTGCTCAAATCCAGCCAAATGCAGCCAAACTGATTGGTCGGCGTTTCATAATACAGATGGACAATGACCCAAAACATAAAGCCAAAGCAACCCAGGAGTTTATTAAAGCAAAGAAGTGGAATATTCTTGAATGGCCAAATCAGTCACCTGAGCTCAACCCAATTGAGCATGCATTTCACTTGTTAAAGACTAAACTTCAGACAGAAAGGCCCACAAACAAACAGCAACTGAAAACCACTGCAGTAAAGGCCTGGCAGAGCATTAAAAAGGAGGAAACACAGCGTCTGGTGATGTCCATGAGTTCAAGACTTCAGGCAGTCATTGCCAACAAAGGGTTTTCAATCAAGTATTAGAAATGAACACTTTATTTACAATTATTTAATTTGTCCAATTACTTTTGAGCCCCTGAAATGAAGGGATTGTGTTTAAAAAATGCTTTAGTTCCTCACATCTTTATGCAATCATTTTGTTCAACCCACTGAATTAAAGCTGAAAGTCTGAACTTCAACTGCATCTGAATTGTTTTGTTCAAAATTCATTGTGGTAATGTACGGAACCAAAATTAGAAAAATGTTGTCTTTGTCCAAATATTTATGGACCTAACTGTATGTGTGTATATGAGTGATTCCACGCTTATGGATACTGAAATGGGGACATGAACTTATTTTTAAAAATTCACCTAAAACAATTTCTTTTTTTACCATCAGGTCACAAAACATGTAATCTTTAATGAATGATATGTTAAAAGATAACTTTAATTTTCTGAGATGTAATAAAAACATATGCCAAAGTCAGAACGTAACAGAAGTGTTGTGGACATATATATTCTCAATTTTAACAATGTAGAATTACTTTTTGAAACATAGGAAGGTGATGTTTTAGCAAATATAATTAATAAACATGTGTAGTAGAATAAACATACACATTCTTTCAATAAGATTAACATGGTATATAGCTAGATTGTAATTAATTTGTAACAGACGCGAGATGGACAATTGTAACAGAAGTAATGTAACAGACATCATTTTGGAACTCATAGGCTTGACTTTGGCATATAAATGTTTTTATTACATCTCAGAAAATTAAAGTTATCTTTTAACATATCATTCATTAAAGATTACATGTTTTGTGACCTGATGGTAAAAAAAGAAATGGTTTTAGGTGAATAAGTTCATGTCCCGGGCGGCACGGTGGTGTAGTGGTTAGCGCTGTCGCCTCACAGCAAGAAGGTCCTGGGTTCGAGCCCCGGGGCTGGCGAGGGCCTTTCTGTGTGGAGTTTGCATGTTCTCCCCGTGTCCGCGTGGGTTTCCTCTGGGTACTCCGGTTTCCCCCACAGTCCAAAGACATGCAGGTTAGGTTAACTGGTGACTCTAAATTGACAGTAGGTGTGAGTGTGAATGGTTGTCTGTGTCTATGTGTCAGTCTATTTAACAAGCTTAGCTTGCTAGATAGCGAACATGTCTAACTTGTATTGCGTTAACAAACCTACGCAGCTTGTCTAAAATCTAAATCTAACACTGGATGGCTATGTCATATTCTTACTGAGGAGTTGCCTATAATGGATGCATTTAGATAAAGCTGCTGACTGCAAAGTCATCTGAAATTTACAATTTTTTTATAGTACATAGCATTTTCCTATGTCTCGCAAGAACAATATCATGTGGACAAGATGTGATCATTGTGATGTGCTGAGGGTCACTTTGGTCCAATTTGGAACCATTTTCCAACCTCTTCAAGTAAATAGTTTGGCCCTATGTAAATAGCCGAACACAAGAAGCTTTAACTAATTAGCATAACTATGGAACTCTGTCACACCAAGATGGCAACACGGAAAACATTGTGACTCTGCATCGACCTTGGAAAGTTTTGAGTCGCAGGGACATAATTTGTGGTTGACATTCGCAAATAGATCCATGAAACAAAAGATGAATATATATCTTTTCTCTGTTACTGCTTTTGTGTTATTGTTTCTTTCTCTGTAAGATCAAAACATTAGGTGTATAACTTGGCATGGTGGTGTAGTGGTTAGCACGGTCGCCTCATAGCAAGAAGTTTCTGGGTTCAAACCCAGCGGCTGGCGAGGGCCTTTCTGTGTGGAGTTTGCATGTTCTCTGTGTGGGTTTCCTCTGGGTGCTCTGGTTTCCCCCACAGTCTAAAGACATGCAGTTAGGTTAATATGGGACGGCCTTGGGCTGAGGTGCCCTTGAGCAAGGCACCCAACTCCCAACTGCTCCCCAGGCACTGTTAGCATGGCTGCCCACTGCTCTGGGTGTGTGCTCATTGCCCACGTGTGTGTGTTCACTGCTTCAGATGGGTTAAATGCAGAGAGGAAATTTCACAAGTGTGTGATGAATAAAGTTGTGCTTTCTTTTTTCTTTCTTCCATTGTTCCTGTGGAGTTGAGCCCATGCAGTCTCTGGCTAAGATAGCTAGAATTATTTAGTTATCTGTCCAGAAAAAAGACATGTCATCTAACCTTGCTCTATCTTGCAATTGCACTCACTAGGCAGGCTTTCCTTTTCTTTTCTACTGGCTTTTAGCTTGTGGGAGAGCAGTCTGCCATGTTTGCCCATGCTGACTTGTTTTGGTTAAAAGTAGGCCACACCCCATGGTGCTCACGTGATATTGTTGCTCACTTGCTTTGGCAATCTCCGGAATCATAAAATGTGGGACGCATTTTATCTCAGCAAAACATTTTCACATAGGATACATGGTGTGTGCAGCAGAGAAATATCTCAAAACTCCAACAGCAATAGAAATGGAACATTTTGCCCAGAATTCACCTTTGCAGTCAGCATCTTTAACTTTGTTCGTACAGCATCTGGTTGGGCAGCACCTCAGCTTTCAGTGCCATGATGCCCTTGATGTTGTCATTATCAAACATTACCTCAAACCACACGCTCTATATCCCAATCCTGACAAGTACTTGACCATGTCAATTTATTGAACCACTCAACTCTCCACAGACGTGTTCTGTGTTGTATAAATTTAATCCATCTTTCTCCCCAGATCCTGCGGTTGATGAAAGGATATGATGCACATAATAGATTGCTGCTACCCCCTCGAGCCCCTGGCGAGCCTCTGCCTCCTGAGCTTCTTGACTACTACCAAGAGCACAGGTCCCAGAATCCTGAACTAGGTATTATTTCCTCTTTCACTTCCATCAAAGAATAGTTTTACTAAAATAAAAATTAAATCTTAAAATGTTTGAGATGAATTAGCATGGTCTTGTTTGCATAATTGTGTTTCACCAAAATGACATATTAGTAGTAGTATTGTCTGATTTATTTTGAGACAGCTGCACAATACTGATTATAGGTTGGTTGTTTTTTTTTTTTGGGGGGGGGGGTATTTGTTTGTTTGTTTTTCATTTATCTTTGGTCCTGAGTGATCCTATGCAATCGATTAATTAGGTTTGTTTGACCAAAACCTTTGTTTGATGAAAGCACCAAAATAGGCAGAGATTACATTTAAAGTGACTGAAAATGCATATCGGAATCTAAAATCCAGTTTTTAGTAAAAGAGATACATGTGGCTATGCAGGCAGTCCCCATAGTAACAATGATTTGTGAAATAAATTGGTTGATTTGTGGTTTTCAAATAACATATGCCATGTAACAGCTGGTATAATCAGCAGAAACAGTATAATTTAAGGTGTAGATTCTTGATTTGACTTTTTTATTTTTTGTAAAACTGGGCCACATTGGTTTTCCACATTGGTGTACTGATAAAGTCTATAAAACTCACGTGTGATGTATTGCTGTTTTTTGAAAAACTTTTTGCAAAAGTACTGACAGAGGCTGTTAGAGTTATAAAAAAAAAAACATCCATCAGAGATTGTATGCTATATACAGTGGTGCTTGAAAGTTTGTGAACCCTTTAGAATTTTCTATATTTCTGCATAAATATGACCAAAATACGGGACATCATCGGATTTTCACACAAGTCCTAAAAGTAGATAAAGAGAACCCAGTTAAACAAATGAGACAAAAATATTATACTTGGTCATTTATTTATTGAGGAAAATGATCCAATATTACATATCTGTGAGTGGCAAAAGTATGTGAACCTTTGTTTTCAGTATCTGGTGTGACCCCCTTGTGCGGCAATAACTGCAACTAAACGTTTCTGGTAACTGTCGATCAGTCCTGCACACCGGCTTGGAGGAATTTTAGCCCATTCCTCCATACAGAACAGCTTCAACTCTGGGATGTTGGTGGGTTTCCTCACATTAACTGCTCGCTTCAGGTCCTTCCACAATATTTCGATTGGATTAAGGTCAGGACTTTGACTTGGCCATTCCAAAACACTAACTTTATTCTTCTTTAAAGGAGATACACAGAGCCTTTATTTTTAAATAAATTTCTGAGTGGATAGCATCTCTATCCTTGACTCTTGTATGCTGCATAAATGGGAATAAAAAAAAAATATTTTTGTGAGTTAAAATCGACCGCAAAGTTGGCATTTGAGTTGCCCCGCTGAGCCAGCCAGCCCTGAGTGTGTGACGTCACAGCAAGAACCAGTTTACGGTGAAATGAAATACCGTTCCTGACTTGTGGGTTGACTCTCATTAAAACAGGATAGGTGTTATAACTTATGCAACATACATGTACATGCATGCATTTTCACTGATAAAACGTAAAAGGCTAATTAAATAATCAGATGAACTGAGCCAATCACATTCTGAAGCAAATTAAATAATCTTAAACCGGTAACTTAAATACACAATACAAGTTGCATGTATTAATCTAAATGCAGGTAAACAACGTGTTGTTGTTTTTTTCCAAAT
Organism: Neoarius graeffei; assembly: GCF_027579695.1. Classification (NCBI taxonomy): domain Eukaryota; kingdom Metazoa; phylum Chordata; class Actinopteri; order Siluriformes; family Ariidae; genus Neoarius; species Neoarius graeffei. Next base: position 58,310,697 of record NC_083574.1, read on the forward strand.
GAGAGTTGGAGCTTACCCGTCTGTGTTCTCGCTTCTTGAAGGCTGATCTTGTGGCCAATTGTTTTGAAACAATCTGACTTTCAGTTGTTTGTTCAGTTCTCCGTTCGTCCACGTAAGGGCGAGATGGCAGCAATATCCAGTTTAGAAATAAGACGGCTCCTACACTCATTCACTTTTCTTCATAATGTGCATTCCGTCATTACTGCTCGGCTCAGGCAATTACTAAAACCCGGGATGGAACAGGATGTCACCGGTTTTAGCGACAACCGTGGGGAGGTCACTGCCCGAGCAATATGTCCCGTCCTATACCGTCCCAGGTTTTAGCAGCAACCCTAGGCTCACTCCGGGAGAACTGGTGCAACTGAACTCACTTTCCTTTTAAAATAAATAAATACTTTCCTTTTCTTGTAGTTTTTTTCCTTTAATTGTTGATACTGCACCCTCTTTCAATACGGGCTTGTAAGATAAGATAAGATAAGATAAGATAAGATAAGATAAGATAAGATAAGATAAGATAAGATAAGATAAGATAAGATAAGATAAGATAAGATAAGATAAGATAAGATAAGATAAGATAAGATAAGATAAGATAACCTTTTATTATCCGCCACCGCCACCACCCGTTACCAATCTGACAGCAGATATTTTTGCTTCATTTTTTGTTGACAAAGTGGCCACCATCAGCAGCCAGTTTACTGAATCGCCCACTAACCCAATATGCAGAAGTCCTACTGCATCTTTTTCTTCATTTACTCCTCTTACTGATAGTGATGTGTCCAAACTCCTTACATGTAGCCGTCCTACTACATGTCTATTGGACCCTATCCCAACCAACCTCCTGCTATCCATAGCTCCCGTTGTTATAACATTGTTATCCCGTTGTTTAATAGTGATGTGCCCTGGGTTACACAATGAATGAATTAATGAATTTATTTATTTCGAACATGTATAAAAAAATGTATGTAACTATTTATACATACAAAAGAAAGAACACGAGAAAGTGACAAAAAAATTAATAAATAAAATACATAAAGAGCTCAGACATTACAATACACTGCACATTGTTCGAAAAAGGAGTGGGAAGAAGTACAATACTTTTTTTAATTTCCCACCCCTTTTTAACTACCCCGAAATCCAAACTTCATTAATACACCTAAAAAAAATATACCATATATGCACTTCATGAATATCTATATAATTACAAAAATAGATATATACTACACACCATATATATACACACTTCCTAAACATCTATATAAATATTTAATTACAAAATAAATATATACTACATTCCATATATACACTTCACAAATATCTATATAAATATATAATTACAAAAATATATATATACTATATACCATATATACACTTCATGAATATCTATATAAATATATAATTACAAAAATATCTACTACATACCTATCCCTGTAAATATGAATATATAAACTATCCCCATAAATAAATACATACCATATATACCATATACTAAATTAGTTCTAATATAACAATCAACTCTATTCTATTTATCCCTCATCATCCTCCATTGACATACTTCCTCTTCTATATACTTGTTTAAAAATATTTTTTTGTACCTTCTTTTAAACAGATTTATATTTGCACTTTGTTTTATTTCTGTCTCCTGTCTGTTCCATAAAGTCACCCCACAGCTCGATACGCACACGTTTTTCATATTTGTTTGAACCTTTGGTTTTTTAAAATTTAGGTCTCCCCTTAGATTATATCCCCCCTCTCTCTTACTAAACATTCCTTGTATATTTTTTGGCAATAGATTATTTCTTGCTTTATACATTATTTGTGCTGTTCTGAATTTGACCAGATCCATAAATTTCAACATGTGTGATTTTATGAATAGTGGGTTTGTGTGATCTCTGTATCCTGTTTTGTTTGTCCTTATTGCTCTTTTCTGTATTGTACATATCGGCTGCAGAGTGGTTTTGTAGGTGTTTCCCCAGACTTCGACACAGTAAGTCAGATATGGCAAAAATAATGAGTAATATAGAGTATACAAAGATTTGCAATCAAGAATATGTTTTGTTTTCCACAGAATTGCCGAGCACTTTGCCAGTTTTGCTCGTATGTATCCTACATGAGGTTTCCAGCAGACTTTATGATCCAAAATCACACCAAGAAATTTAATTTCCTGTACCATTTCTATCTTAGTATTGTCTATTATCAATTCTACATTACAATCTATTTTGTGTCTCCCAAACAACATGATCTTTGTTTTGCTTAGATTTAATGATAATTTATTTTTGTCAAACCATAGTTTTAGTTTATTTATTTCAGTTGTGATTGTCTCTAAAGTCCGCTGCAAATTCTCACTGGAACAAAAAATATTGGTGTCATCTGCAAACAAAACAAATTTCAGTACTCGCAAAATTCTACATATGTCATTAATATATAATATGAATAATTTCGGACCTAATATTGACCCCTGTGGTACCCCGCATGTAATGTTCATGAAATGAGATTTATGGTCACCTATCTGCACAAACTGTTGCCTGTTTCTTAGATAGCTCGACAGCCAGCTCCACCCAACTCCCCTAACACCATACTTTTCTAGTTTACTTAATAATATACTATGATCAATGGTATCGAATGCTTTTTTTTTAGGTCCACAAATACTCCAATTGCTATTTTTTTATTGTCTATACATTTTGTGATTTCCTCTATTAGTTCCATTAGTGCCATCGATGTTGATCTGTCCGTTCTGAATCCATATTGACTGTCTGTAAGGAGGTTGTGTTTTTCAATGAATTTGTCCAGTCTATCTGAAAAAAGTTTTTCGAGTATTTTGGAGAATTGGGGGAGTAAAGAAACAGGCCTGTAGTTTGTGAAATGGTGTCTATCTCCGGTTTTAAACAATGGTATCACTTTTGCAATTTTCATTTTGTCTGGAAATGTACCTGATTGAAAAGATAAATTGCAGATGTGGGTGAGTGGTTTCACAATTCCCTCAGTAATTGTCTTTACTGTTAGCATGTCTATATCATTCCAGTCTGTAGAGGTTTTGTTTTTACATTTTCTTACAATTTGGATAATTTCTTCCTCATCAGTTGCAGTTAGAAAAATTGTACTTGGATTTCTATCCCCCATATCTTCTATGTCCCCACATTGTGTTGTCTCGGGTTCCTTTATTTTTGCCGCTAAATTTGGTCCCACATTTACAAAGAATTGGTTAAAACCACATCCTCCATATTATTTATGGTCTTATCATTTTCAGTGTAGTACTCCGGGTAATTTGTAGTTTTGGATCCATTTCTCACAATACCATTTAGTACAGTCCATATACCTTTAATATTGTTTATATTTTTCTCCACTAATTTATTATAATAGTCTTTCTTACATCTCATCTCATTATCTCTAGCCGCTTTATCCTTCTACAGGGTCGCAGGCAAGCTGGAGCCTATCCCAGCTAACTACGGGCGAGAGGCGGGGTACACCCTGGACAAGTCGCCAGGTCATCACAGGGCTGACACATAGACACAGACAACCATTCACACTCACACCTACGGTCAATTTAGAGTCACCAGTTAACCTAAGCTGCATGTCTTTGGACTGTGGGGGAAACCGGAGCACCCGGAGGAAACCCACGCGGACACGGGGAGAACATGCAAACTCCACACAGAAAGGCCCTCGCCGGCCCCGGGGCTCGAACCCAGGACCTTCTTGCTGTGAGGCGACAGCGCTAACCACTACACCACCGTGCCGCCCTCTTTCTTACATATCCTCATAATATTAGTTCATTTATTTTTATATTTTTTTATATTTTTCCTCTGCCTCTATAGTTCGATGCTTTAAGAATTGTCTATATAATATATTTTTCTTTTTTGCAGGCATTTTGTAGCCCCTTGGTGACCCACGGACTATTTGTATATTTATGTATATTAATATATTTCTTTATAGGACAATTTTTATTATAAAGTTAATTGAATATTATTAAAAATTCCTCATATGCTTTATCAACATCTTTTTCTTTATAAACTACATTCCAGTCCTGTATCATTAAGTCATTTTTTAGTGCAATCATGGTTTCTTCAGTTTTCACTCTTATATATTTATAATTTTTAGTATCCTTTTTCTTGCTATAATTACAGTAATATACATTAAAAATAGGTAGGTGGTCACTAATATCTGTTAATAGTAGTCCACACTCTATATTATTTTCCAAAATATTAGTAAATATATTATAGTGGTGCTGTGAGAAGTGATCCTGCTTGGTCTGGTAATTGTTAGGGTTTTGCTGGGATTCGAACCCAGTTCGCTGTTGTGATAATCCAGCAAACCCCCACTAGGCCACTAGGGGGATGACGCAAGTGCAGAGGCATGAGCCGAAAGTAGAGTATCAAAAACAGTTTATTTACACTATGTACAATATTTACAATCCGATGGAAAAAAAACTAAAAGAAAATCCAAAAGCTCAGAAGATAACAAAAATAAAAATATCCAAAGGGTCAAAGTCCAAAATCCAAATAAGAAAAAAGGCAAAAACTCAAACACTCAGAAGATCAAAAAGGTCAAAAACAAAATCCACAAAGTCCAAAGGAAAGAAGCAAAAACCAAGAATACAAAGACACAGGCAAGGTACATGGGACAGAGGGAACTAGCACTAACAGCATAACATAGGAAAAAGACTCGGTGACAAGGGAACAAACAGAGGGGTATTTATACACACAACTAAATGGGAAACAGGTGACACTAATGAGGACAATCAGGCAATCAACACAAAACACAGGAACAGTGGCGGCCTCTAGAGGCCAAAACAAACATGACAAGATAAGGAAATAACAGTGGCCTCTAGAGGCCAAAACAGTCTCAGTCCTAACAGTGACTACATTTACATGCACATCCAAATCGAGCTGCTGTCGGTAATCGAGCTGAAGGTCCCAGCAGGGTGCCAGAGAAATCCAATCCTACATGCACACAATGAAATCGGGCTATTGTGTGAGGTGCATTGTGCACCCGAGCCACAGATGGCGCAACACGCCCCATCGTGTTGGTACACTTCCGGTTGTCATCATGAAGAAGAGCTATTCAAGAGTGTAAACAAAGTTATCAGTTCCGTGTTTTCCATTGCGCATTTTTCTCCCGTCCATGAATTTTAATATATTCAGCTCCTTAAGCTGAATGAGCATGAACTCTGTCTCCTCATTGCTCCAGAAGTGCACATTTCTGCTTGCCTGTGGCAGTGGGGGCGTGGTCAAGCGCCGGTCTGTGACAGGAGGGCGGAGCCAGGGAAGGTGAGTGGCAGAACGACGGTACACCTGACGGTAATTAACCTGTGTTTGTGTGTCTTCCCAGTAACCGCGCGCTATTTAAGGAGGCAGAGGGAGAGCAGAGGGGACAGCTCATCCCGGGACTAGAACACAGCGCGCGCGTGTGTGTGTGCGCGCGCGCGTGCGCTTCTCTCAAGAATAAAAGTAGGCTGTTAAACTGAAAAGTCTGACAATAAAAAGCCTATTGGTACCAGAAGCTTTGTCCTGCCGTCCTCTGTGCTCCACCCACACTTCAGAGAGCTCTACATCGCCATTTTCTCTTCTTCGTTTGTTCCTCCTGACCTCTTCTGCTGCTCGCTACTACTGTTGTCATGCCGACCGAGGCTGTTGTGTTTCCCGCTTGTGGTCTCGTCACTCGTCACTTCTGGAAGTAGCTCGACAACTAGCTCGATAGGGTATACATGCACAAAGTAGCTCGGCAGAAATCGCATAAACTAGGTCGTGTAGCTCGATTCCGAGAAATCAAGTTCGGTTCAATTTCAGCCGAATTAAGGTGTATACATGGCATTTTGAACTTCGATTTCAGTCGAGCAATGGCAGAAATTCGATTCTCTCTATGTGCATGTAAACGTAGTGAGTAATAGTTGGATACAGTCCCATACTGAACATTGAGTTAATGAACTCTTCTGTCATTTTAGGTTTTTTATTATTTAAGAGGTCGATGTTAAAATCACCACAGATGTACATGACCTTCTGTGTTGATTTTATAAACATACTTTCCATCCAATCTATAAAAACTTCTATGCTTGATCCAGGAGACCTGTATATACAGCTCACTGTTATATTTTTCATTTTTTCACAACATATTTCTACTGTAATACACTCTATCCAATCATCAACAGCTACCGTCATTTTGTTATTAATTTTATATTCCAAACTATTATCAACATATATTGCCACTCCCCTCCTCTTTTGTTCTTTCTGTTTATATAATTAAATTCATATCCGTTCAGCTCAAAATCTACTCCCATCTCATCATTAATCCAAGTTTCTGATATGGCTATTATATTGAATGGAGTATTAAACTGACTGAGATATTCCTTCATTTTATGGAAATTGGCATACAGACTTCTGGTATTGAAATGAATAATTGATATCTTATTTCCTTCTCTGGTTGTTTTCAGTATAATACCGGCAGCTGATATTGATGTTGCTGAAAAGATTATTTTCCGGATCAATATTATTTTCCATATCTTGTGTTTTATGCTCAGTATAAAGGAAAGTGTCCAGTTCTTGTGTCCAGTGTCCAGTCCTTGTGTCATGATTGTAAGTTGCTTTGATTGGCTCCCTCAGAATTTGTCCAGTTCCCCAATATCTCAGATGACCAGGATCTTGGCCTCTTCTGGAGATCCCTTCAGCTTTATGAAAATCTTACAGTTTTGTGTCCAAGTGTTCTGGATTTTCCCCTGTTTCCTCAGGAGTCTCGCCTTTCTTGCAATATCTGCATTATTTTTTTGTTAAGTGCTCATTCAGAAAAACATCTGAGCCTTTCAGTTTCCTCCCTTGCTTTAATAGTTGCATCTTATACTTTCTGTTGGCAAATCATATTATTACAGCCGGTTTTTCTGTGTTGCTTCTCCGTGGGAGAGGGTGACATGCTTCTATGTTAGTATTTTTTACCTCTATACCCTTGGAGTGCAGGAATGCTAACACCTGTTGCTCCACATAGTTAGCATCCTCCTCTTTCTGCTCCTCTCCATTTCCTTTCGCCACTGCTCCAGCATATGTCCGGGGTTTTATCTGCAGTCTGGTCACAATGATGTTGTTTACCCAGGTGTACTGCTCCAGCTCCTCCACTCGGTTCTCGAGAAAGGCAATCTTCTTTGCCTTCTCTGTGTTCTGCAGCTGCAGAGCTCTGACCTCTTCCACCAAGTCCAGGATGGTCTTCTGCTGCATCCTGACAGCAGAGATTTCTTCACCCAAAAAGTCGAGGGATTTTTTTAATGTCATCAATCTCCTCGACTGTTGGAGCTCTCTTCGGGGACATTGCGTTGTTTGTTGTTACTCGGCCCGTTCCCGCGCAACCTCTCGGTCCACCATCTATTGTTGATAAACACAGCCAGTCCCCCTCCTTTCCTCTTACCGCTCTCCTTTGTCCTGTCTGCATGCTGAATTTGCAAGCCATCAAGCGCAATGTTAGCATCCGAAGTTAGCTCGGTTAGCCATGTCTCTGTAAACAGCATCAGACTACACTGCCGGTATTCCCACTGGTGCCGAGTCAGCGCCACTAACTCATCCATTTTATTGGGAAGAGAGCTTACATTCCCCATGATAGCGGATGGAAGGACAGGTTTGTAGTGTCTCTTTCTGGCATGACGCTCAACAACAGCACATTTTCCCCTTCTCCGCCTCCTTAATTCCCATGGTATGTCCGGAATCTCCTCGGGGATCACAACAGTGTTACTGAGTGCTAGCAGCTGTACCCTGGTGTAAACAATAGCCCCATGGCTGTGCGCCGGCTCCCCCGATGTGAGCGCGAACAGAAGTCCACAAACAAGCAGAAAAAAACGCGTGTTCCGAACATAGTTCATATAGTAAAATAAATAGTAGTTAAAAGAAACTAAGTAAACTGTGAAAAACTTAAAAAGAACATTAAAAAAAGGTAAAAAAAAAAGTAAGAATGAAAAGTAGGAGAGGAGCTGCTGTAACTGGCTGCCACTCTCGAGGGGCGGGGGGGACCCTATCTGTTATAGCTAACGCTCCTCAACAGATCAGAGGTCTCATACATGTCTTCAGTAAAATGTGCAGAGCAGAGGAGAGACCACTTCATAGGCGCCCAATGTGCCCGTGAACTTCTCATAAAATGCATCCAAATCTTTGCAGTTTGAACGTTCTTGAGCCGTGAATGCAACGTAAATCCAGCTTCTGTCATGTTGCTGTACCAGCCAGCAACACATCTACATGGCATGGTATTAAATTAGCTCAAAATGGAGGATCAAAGTTGTAGTCAGCTCTGTGTTTTAGTATAGACCCCTTCACATGTTTGTAAACAAACCGACCGTTGCCAGGATGCGCGCGCAGCCTGGACTCAGAAACAATGGCGCTGCCCATAGACCGGCATTATGAGCTGTCAGATTATGCAAAACAATTATCGTTACAAGATCGAGAATGCTACATAAGTAAGTTAACTCTAACAGGTGGACATCGCCTACCGGATCCGTATTTAATTAAAGAGTGGACAGACGATGTTAGTAAGTTCCCTGGTATACAATGGCCAGATATATACTCGTACCTTATTGACAAGACTTCAGTGTACACCCACGAAAACCTTCGTGCCTACAAGTCTTTAGACGCATATGATTATGTTATGTGCGGGCATGTACAACTTGATTAACAATGGGACATTCATATTCATTTTGTTTTAATCAAATTATGCCAGTGATGTGATGGCAATGTGGCTTTAGCTACAACAGCAAATACCAACACTAAACAGCAATTTGCAGGAGGTAATGGCATGAAAGGAATGATAGTGTAAAGAGTGCAGCTAAGAGAAATCAGAGCTGCGTAAAAAGCGAGAGGCAGAGACCAGAAATGAAACTGAACGGGGTGGGAGCTAGGTTAGAGCAGTCAACGTAAGTTGGCATTTAGAGTGAGGGCACACAATTTTACCTTTCCATCCTTGCTTTAAAATTGTGATTTTCAGCATACACAAATAATGATGGCACAAAATCTGGACTGCTTGAGTCAAGCGAGATCTCTCCTACAAACAAAATTGCATGCAAAGCTAAGTTAACATGCTAACAATATTCATTACATTGTGTAACTATGACCCAGCTAATCAGACAAACGTTACCAAAGTATTTTGCTACATCAATAAATGAAGACTAGAAAGAATAAAAAAGAAAGATTTAATAAATAGCCTGATCTTACCTGTGATGAAGTGGGCGCTGCAAACCCGCGTATTTTTGATAGTGCTTTCATCCCAGTCTACACGTTTGATGGCTTCTAGCCATAGACGTCGACGATTTTTTTTTTTTTGGAATGGGTGAGATCCTGCTGGAATTCTGTACATTTTAACCCCATCACTGCTACGATTCTGACACCCGACAACACAACAACTAGGTATCGCTGAGTCTTTTTTGAGTCCAGGCTGCGCGCGCAATTTCCTCTTACGTATGAATGACGTTTACTGCGAAGGGGTCTATAGCGGAAGTGAGATGAGACCGATAGACTTCCTGTTGTGACGTTATGGACATCAAGGTCATTCACTCAGACCACTACCAATTATAAATCACTTTAATCATAAAAGTGACTGTTAGATTTATTGTTAATGCTTAAAACTATTCCTGTGCTATTCTTGAGGTCTCAAGGCATTTATAAATGAAAGTGAGGCCATGGCTCTGCATATATCCTTTAACCATTCTTTGATAGAACGACTTGTGTGCTTCAGGTCATTGTCTTGCTGCATGACCCAACTTCTCTTGAGATTCAGTTCATGGACAAATATCCTGACATTTTCCTTTAGAATTCGCTGGTATAATTCAGAATTCATTGGTCCATCAATGAGGGCAAGCCGTCCTGGCCCAGATGCAGCAAAACAGGCCCAAACCATGATACTACTACCACCACCATGTTTCACAGATGGGATAAGGTTCTTATGCTGGAATGCAGTGTTTTCCTTTCTCGAAACATAACGCTGCTCATTTAAACCAAAAAGTTCTATTTTGGTCTCATCCGTCTACAAAACATTTTTCCAATAGCCTTCTGGCTTGTCCACATGATATTTAGCAAACTGCAAACGAGCAGCAATGTTCTTTTTGGAGAGCAGTGGCTTTCTCCTTGCAACCCTGCCATGCACACCACTGTTGTTCCATGTTCTCCTGATGGTGGACTCATGAACATTAACATTAGCCAATGTGAGAGAGGCCTTCAGTTGCTTCGAAGTTACCCTGGGGTCCTTTGTGACCTCGCCGACTATTACACGCCTTGCTCTTGGAGTGATCTTTGTTGGTTGACCACTCCTGGGGAGGGTAACAATGGTCTTGAATTTCCTCCATTTGTACACAATCTGTCTGACTGTGGATTGGTGGAGTCCAAACTCTTTAAAGATGGTTTTGTAACCTTTTCCAGCCTGATGAGCATCAACAACGCTTTTTCTGAGGTCCTCAGAACTCTCCTTTGTTCGTGCCATGATACACTTCCACAAACATGTGTTGTGAAGATCAGACTTTGATAGATCCCTGTTCTTTAAATAAAACAGGGTGCCCACTCACACCTGATTGTCATCCCATTGATTGAAAACATCTGACTCTAATTTCACCTTCAAATCAACTGCTAATCCAAGAGGTTCACATACTTTTGCCACTCACAGATATGTAATATTGGATCATTTTCCTCAATAAATAAATGACCAAGTATAATATTTTTGTCTCATTTGTTTAACTAGGTTCTCTTTATCTACTGTTAGGACTTGTGTGAAAATCTGGTGATGTTTTAGGTCATATGTATGCAGAAATATAGAAAATTCTAAAGGGTTCACAAACTTTCAAGCACCACTGTACATTGTATTATGTTGTATTAAAAAGGGATCGTTCTTTACTGGATGAAACTTTCAAGGTTATTCCAAACCTGGGCAACATCCACATGTCCCTTGTGCTTTCGCATCCAACACTGGCTCTCATAAAGATGGCAATCTCCTGATGCCAGGGAGAAGAAGTGTGCAGGGCGAGAGCACAACTTATCAAATGCTTCAAGTGAAGAATGCCCTCTGGAGGGGGGTGAGCCAGATACCACATCTGTACGATCCAAATGTGGGACATCCAGGCGTGCAGATATGTTTGCACCGAATTTTATGGACAATGTGCCTTTCAATACTGAATATTCATGACTTTAAAAAAAAAGTTTGAATAGATCAGGTACATTAATCAAATGACAATGAATCATGAGGATGCTGTGTTTCCTTTCCAGATGTGGTCAGCAGCATGGGTGATCTGGAAGTGAACCCTGTTTCGAGAGCTATTACTCGATACATGGGCATTGATTTTCCACCAGCAGGCCAAGCTGTTCACAGTTGCAGGGGCATTGCCATTGTAGTTTATGGCGCTCCACTCTCAGGTAGGCTGTTAAACTCTGAACCTCTTGGTTAAATAATAACACATCACAGATACTCTCAAATCACACTGTGCATTACTAAAATGGCATTTAATAATCATGTGTGATATGTGATATCTATGTGGTATAGCTGTTGAAAGTTTTTGTATTTCATTTTATTAATTTACAACCCTTGCAGTGTATTCTAAGTTCAAGCCTATAAATCTATAGAGTGGATCAAGCTTTATGTTTCCATGGTACTCGGTTTTGCCTTTCCTACTGGTAAGATGATTGTATGTATGTGTAGGTAAGACGGCTTTGGCAATGAGCTTGGCGAGGTACTATGGTGCTGCGTGTCTGAACATAGACTCAGTGGTACAAGAGGCTGTGTCATCTGGAACCAGCACTGCAAGCAAGCAGGCCAGAGAGCTGTTTGGAGCTGTCATGGAGTCTGTGCCAGGCACAGCAGAACGTATCGGTGAATATACATGTTCCTGGATTCTTTTCTACCATTTTCCACAAATTTAGGAAATAAAAACAGAAGTACGTAAATTTAGCAGCTTTAATTTTGTGAATATATTAATTTTCTGTATATTTTGTATGTCTGTGTGTTTTTAGCTCCAGCTGTGTTGGATGTGAAGACTGTGGCTAGCCAGGCTGTAGGCATTCTCAGTGTTGAGGCATTAGCCAAGCACAGTGCTGAAGGTGTTCAAGACAATGACTCCAAAGCCCCCAAATCTACTATCCCAACAAACAATAAGGCCAACACCATGGGCACAAAGAAAAATGATGGCTCCAATCTCACTGCTCCAGTGGTAATCACCTTCAAACAGATTCACAGTACATTATAATTCACATGCTAAATTCACAGTCTATTATACACACAACCTTAGACATCCTCACTGATTTGAACTAAAATGTTTACTGAATAGCTACACTGATTTAAAGAACATGCATTGGGAATAACATTGGACAGGGAATCATACATTAATTCTTTCTCTTTGACATATTACAAACTTTATTATTATTACTATTTTTGTTGTGTTGTGTTTCTCTCCTTTCATGCTCATTCTACCCCTTTACAGTGCTCAGCGTAAATGAGTACACCCCCTTTGAAGTTTCAAATATGTTTTATTTGAGCAATGTATACATATATACAGTATATACATACAGTATGTCGTGTATCTTTCACACGCACGTTTCATCATTTTTCCTTTTTTCCCCATGAACACCCATACACACACAAAATACCCACAGGACCAAAACACAATAGAACAAAAGAAAACAAAAAACATGAACAACAATTTAAAAAAAAGCCAACTCTCCATTAACTTAGTCTCAGAGTTCTATTCCCGACTCTCCCCAGGCCCCACCCCATTCCTCCGTCAAGCTTGTTGACATTAAGTGAACCATGATTTTAATTTGCCAGATACTTAATTAGAGGTGACCACACCTTATCAAAGTAGGGGAGTTTGTCCATAAGAGTGTATCGTATTCTTTCTAGGTGGAGTGTGTTCATAAGATCACTGAGCCACAACTTTGTAGAAGGGGCCTCCTTCTCTTTCCAGTGCATGAGAAGCAACCTCCTTGCAGTAATAAGACTGTAGGAAAGGAAACATTGCTGAGCGTTGGTCAACTTCATAGTATCATCAGATACTCCTAAAATGATAATTAGTGGGTCTGGTTCCAATTGGATTTTGAAGTATTTCAGATATTGATTTGAAAATATTGATCCAATAAGCCTGAACTTTGGGACAGTCAACAAAGCTATGTAGTAGTGTATCATCTGCTGACAGGCATGTGTCACATATCGGGGAGAGCTCAGGATATATTTTATGTAATCTCTCCTTGGAATAGTGAAGACGATGTAGGATTTTAAATTGAATTAAGCAGTGTCTTTCATTATTAGAGCATCGATGGACGTGCTCCAACCCACCCTTCCATGTTATGTCAGAGATCACAATGCCCATTTCTTCCTCCCACTTCGATTTTATTCGGTTGGAATCAACTGGACTATGGGATTGTAAGGTGTTATATATGTAAGATATTGCTTTAACCGAGCATGATGTGAGTCGGAGACATCCATCTAGACTAGAACCTGCAAAGGTCTCAAAATTTGGTAGGTGTTTCCTTACATAGTCTCTTATTTGCAGATATCTAAAGTGGTCATTCCCTTGCAGTACACTCCCTTTGAAAAGTAACATTTTAAACAATATCTCAATGAACACAAACAGTTTCCAAAATGTTGACAAGACAAAGTTTAATATAACATCTGTTTAACTTATAACATGAAAGTAAGGTTAATAATATAACTTAGATTACACATTTTTTCAGTTTTACTCAAATTAGGGTGGTGCAAAAATGAGTACACCCCACAACAAAAACTACTACATCTAGTACTTTGTATGGCCTCCATGATTTTTAATGACAGCACCAAGTCTTCTAGGTATGGAATGAACAAGTTGGCGACATTTTGCAACATCAATCTTTTTCCATTCTTCAACAATGACCTCTTTTAGTGACTGGATGCTGGATGGAGAGTGATGCTCAACTTGTCTCTTCAGAATTCCCCATAGGTGTTCGAATGGGTTCAGATCAGGAGACATACTTGGCCACTGAATCATTTTCAGCCTGTTCTTCTTCAGAAATCCAACAGTGGCCTTAGATGTGTGTTTAGTCATGTTGGAAAAGTGCATGACGACCAAGGGCACAGAGTGATGGTAGCATCTTCTCTTTCAGTATAGAGCAATACATCTGTGAATTCATCATGCCATCAATGAAATGCAGCTCCCTGACACCAGCAGCACTCATGCAGCCCCACATAAGGACACTGCCACCACCATGTTTCACTGTAGGCACCATGCATTTTTCTTTGTATTCCTCACCTTTGCGACGCCATACAGTTTTGAAGCCATCAGTTCCAAAAACATTTATCTTAGTCTCATCACTCCAGAGTATAGAGTCCCAGTAGTCTTCATCTTTGTCAGCATGGGCTCTGGCAAACTCTAGGCGGACTTTTTTGTGCCTGGGCTTTAGGAGAGGCTTCTTTCGTGGACAGCATGCCATTCCTCTGCAGTGTACGCCGTATTGTGTCACAGGAAATAGTCACCCCAGTTTGGCTTTCTACTTCTTTAGATAACTGCAGTGAACTTGCATGCTGATTTTCTTCAACTCTTCTCATTAGAAGATGCTCCTGTCGAGGTGTTAACTTCCGTGGACGACCTGGATGTCTCTGTTAAGCCTAGGTTACAACCGGATGTACAATTTTTTGGCCGTGCGATTTTTGGCGTTTCCCAAATCGCTGCGTTTTTTTTTCGTGGAGAAAGACGCACATTGGCCATAAGTTTGTCTTGCAACCTGAAAAAAACGTAAGCACCCGTAGAGTTTGTTTGACATGACAAAGAACCTCTGCGGCCAGTCTACGGCTCGAAAATCAGCACGTCACACGCGCGCCCTCCGTGCGTTTCTTGCGTTTTTTGCATGTAGACCGGCCGTAGGAGCATGTACGGCCGGTTGTGACCGAGGCATTAGATGGTTGCAGTTTTGCTACAGTATTCTGACTGATAAGTAAAGCTTTGCTGATCTTCTTGTAGCCTTCACCTTTGTGATGTAAAGAAATGATTTTCTTTGGGGAATTCTGAAGAGATAAGTTGAGCATCACTCTCCATCCAGCATCCAGTCACTAAAAGAGGTCATTGTTGAAGAATGGAAAAAGATTGATGTTGCAAAATGTCGCCAACTTGTTCATTCCATGCCTAGAAGACTTGGTGCTGTCATTAAAAATCATGGAGGCCATACAAAGTACTAGATGTAGTAGTTTTTGTTGTGGGGTGTACTCATTTTTGCGCCACCCTAATTTGAGTAAAACTGAAAAAATGTGTAATCTAAGTTATATTATTAACCTTACTTTCATGTTATAAGTTAAACAGATGTTATATTAAACTTTGTCTTGTCAATATTTTGGAAATTGTTTGTGTTCATTGAGATATTGTTTAAAATGTTACTTTTCAAAGGGGGTGTACTCATTTACGCTGAGCACTGTATATTCATCTCATTTCAATCCCTATTTCCCCTTTTTTTTCTTGTCAGACAAAGAATATTAACAATAGCCAACATTATTTTGAATGCTTTTTTCAAACACTTTGCGAAGCAACTTAACAAATTACATTCAGTTGGAACGTTATTTTGTTCAGAAAAGAAAAATTATCACATAAGAATTTAGCCTATAATTTTCTCTCCCATATCTCTTTATGCTTTATGAAATTATGTCTTGCAATCAGTCAAAAAGTATGTAGTATTTATACAACCCCAAATCATAAAAGGTGTGATGGTACGTTGAAATTAAAACAAAAAACAATGATTATTTACAAATCTTTGTCCTGTATTGCACTCAAAATAATACAACAGTATATTATTTGATGTTTTACCAGACAGCCATCCTCTTCCTCCACAGCCATGTCTTTGAATTGGGTATAGAATGTGGTTTTGCATTATCTTGTTGAAATATCCCTGGAAAATATGTCGTCTTGAAGGTAGCATATGCTGCTCCAAAATCTCATTGTCCTTTTCTACATTAATGCTGCCATTATAGAAGTGTAAGTTACACTTTGCCAAGGGCACTGACACAATCCCATACCATGACAGACCCTGACTTTTGGACTTGTTGCTAGTAACAGTTTGGATGGCTCTTTTCATTTTTGATCTATCTGGAGCACATGGCGTCAATTTCTTCCAAAACAGACCTGGAATACTTTTTCGTCTGACCACAATACACGTTTCCACAGTGTGATGGTCCATCCCAGATGCCTCCAAGTCCAGAAAAGTTGATTACACTTCTGGACACCGTTAACTTAAGGCTTCATTTTTCGTCTCGTCTCGTCTTCGTCCGCTTATCCGGGGCTGGGTCGCGGAGGCAGCAGTCTGAGCATGGAAGCCCAAACTTCCCTTTCCCCAGACACCTCAGCCAGCTCCTCGGGAAGAACACCAAGGCATTCCCAGGCCAGCCGAGAGACATAGTCCCTCCAGCGTGTCCTGGGTCTTCCCTGGGGCCTCCTCCCGGGGGGACATGCCTGGAACACCTCGTGGCCACAGTTCCGAACAGCCGCATCTACAATGGAGGTAGAGAACATGGTCCACTCAGACTCAATGTCCCCCGCCTCCCTCGGATGCTGGGAGAAGCTCTCTTGGAGGTGGGAGTTAAAGACCTCCCCGACAGAGTGCTCGGCCAGACGTTCCCAGCAGACCCTCACCATACATTTGGGCCTGCCAGGTCTGTCTGGCTTCCTCCTCTGCTAGCAGATCCAACTCACCACCAGGTGGTGATCAGTTGACAGCTCAGCCCCTCTCTTCACCCAAGTGTCCAAGACATAGGGCCGGAGATCAGATGAAATGACAACAAAGTTGATCATCAACCTCCGACCTAAGGTGTCCTGGTGCCACGTGCACTTATGGACACCCCTATGCTTGAACATGGTGTTCATTATGGACAAACCATGACTAGCACAGAAGTCCAATAACAAAACACCACTCGGGTTCAGATCGGGGAGGCCGTTCCTCCCAATCATGCCCCTCCAGGTGTCACTGTCATCACCCACTTGAGCATTGAAGTCCCCCAGTAGAACAATGGAGTCCCCAGTCTGAGCACCTCTCAGTACCTCTCCCAGGGACTCCAAGAAGGCCAGATACTCTATACTGCTATTCGGCCCGTAGGCACAAACAACAGCAACAGCCCTCTCCCCGATCCGAAGGCACAGAGAGGCGACCCTCTTGTTCACTGGGGTAAACTCCAACACATGGCGGCTGAGCTGGGGAGCTATAAGCAAGCCCACACCACCCCGCCACCGCTCACCATGGGCGGCTCCAGAGAAGTGGAGAGTCCAGCCCCTCTCGAGCTGGGTTCCGGAGCCCAAGCTGTGTGTGGAGGTGAGCCCGACTATCTCTAGCCGGTACCTCTCAACCTCCCGCACAAGCTCAGGCTCTTTCCCCCCCAGCGAAGTGACATTCCATGTCCCAACAGCTAGCCGCTGTGTTCGGGGATCAGGTCGTCGAGGCCCTGCCTTCGACTGCCGCCCAATCCACACTGCACCGGCCCCCTATGGCTACCTCTGTGGGTGGTGAACCCACAGGAGGTCGGGCCCACATCACCACTTCGGGCTGAGCCTGGCCGGGCCCCATGGGCAAAGGCCTGGCCACCAAGTGCTCGCATACGAGCCCTAACCCCGGGCCTGGCTCCAGGGTGGGGCCCCGGCTGCGCCATATCGGGCTACGTCACGGTCCTTGATCTATTATATCATAAGGGTTTTGGTGAACTGCTCTTGGTCTGGCCTGTCACCTAGGACCTGTCTGCCTTGGGAGACCCTAACAGGGGCATAATGCCTCCGACAACATAGCTCCTAGGATCATTCAAGCACACAAACCCCTCCACCACAATAAGGTGGCAGTTCTAGGAGGGGGGCTTCATTTTTGCACAGTAAAATTTTAACTGGCATTTGTGGATATAACTCTGTATTGTAGTGCTTGACAAAAGTTTGCCAAAGTAACCCCGAGCCCCATGTGGTTATATCAACTACAGATGATTGACGGTTCTTGATACAATGCCGTCTGAGGGATCGGAGGTCACTGTGTTCAGCTTAGGCTTGCACCCTTGCCCTTTTAGCACCAAAATTCCTCGAGATTCCTCAAATCATTTAATGATGTTATGTACTGTAGAGGGTGAAATATCGAAATCCCTTTGTATCTTTCTTGAAGGGACATTATTTTTCAACATTTCAATAATTTTCTCAGTTGAAAAACTGGACATCCTCTACCCATCTTTGCTCTTTAAAGCGCTGGCATTGCCTGGACACTGATTTTGTACCAAATCATGATTACAGTCACCTGTTGACATCTGTTTCAAATCACATCATTATTTCATTGTTGTAACTCATTACTTACCCTGAATTTCCCTTGTCCCAACTTTTTTTAAAATGTGTATCAGTTTTGAAATGCAGGAATGGATATATATTTACAAATGAAATGACGTTTACCAGACAAAACATGAAATACCTTGGGTTTGTATTGTCTGCAGCGAAATACAAGTCAAAGTAAGATAGAAATCACTGCCTTTTTTTTTCATTTTTCATATTATCGAAACTTTTTCTGATTTGGGGTTGTATTTAAACTTCTTGTCTATAATTGCATTGTATCATATTTCAAACACTTATATTGTAACATGACAAAATCATACTGTATTGACTTTTTTTATACATTGGATTGTACTCAACTGGATTCTATAGTGATATTCCTGCTGTATTCATCTCAGGAAGATTGATATATGCCTCTAATAACCTAGAATGTGAGGTGAGTGTGATTTACAGTGTATGGTTATGTGCAGGCTGGCCCGACTCACAGGCTCCCTAGTGAGAGTCAGGTGGCTGAGCTGGGAGGCAAGAACAGTTTACTGCCTGATGATCTCCTAGTAGAGATACTGTCAGAGAGACTACAGGTAACAACCACCACAATATTTATGGCCACTATACACTCACCGGCCACTTTAATAGGAACTTGTTCTTGATTCTAAGATTCCTGTTCTTGGCTGACAGGAATGGAACCCAATGTGGTCTTCTGCTGTTGCAGAAGATGCTTTTCTGCTCACTGCAGTTGTAAAGAGTTATTATAGGAGTTATTATATCCTTCCTGGCAGCTCAGACCAATCTGGCCATTTTCCTCTGACCTCTCTTATTAACAAGGTGCTTCCACCTCCAGAACTGTTGCTCACTCAATGTTTTTTGTTTTTCACACCATTCTGTGTAAACTCTAAAGACTGTTCTGTGTGAAAACCCTTGGAGCTCAGCAGTTTCTGAAATACTCAAACCAGTCCATCTAGCACCAACACCCATGCCACAGTGAAAGTCACAGAGATCACAATTTTTTCCCATTCTGATGTTTGAAGTGAACATTAACTGAAGCTCTTTATTTATATCTGCATGATTTTATACATTTTGCTGCTGTCAAGGGATTGGCTGATTAGAAAACTGTATAAAACTGGTGTATGGGTGTACCTAATAATGTGGCCGGTGAGTGTAAAACCACCCACAGCATAACTTGACTGCATTATTTAAACATACGTTTGTGTTCAACATTATGTTTTTTTTTATTATTGTATAAAAAGCTTTGATGTGTGCCAGTTGATTCATTTCCAATGTGCTGTAGCTTAGCGACTGCAACCGAGGCGTCGTGATTGATGGCTTGGAGACACTGTACTGCCGCGTTCCAAGCACTGCACTCCATGTCATCATCAAAGCCTTCAACAACCGCCAGCACATCTATGTTATCAACCTCACTGACAGCTACTTGGAATTCAAATCCAGAGAGAAAGCTCAACTGGAGATGACAGGTGATGGTGGAGAAAAAAATAAATGGGAAAGAAGATGATAATGACAGGATGGAAATTAAAAAGAGAAAAGGAAGTTAAGGGAAAAGATGAAAATATTGTGAAAAGAGAGGAGTATATGATACTATTGAATAGGAAACAATCTATAGGATACCTATTTCCTCAGGAGCATTTGTGTTTATGAGTATGTTCATGTACAAAGTCAGACAGATGAATAGAGCAGTAAATTGATGAGTACAATTGATAAAACCTTTTTCTATGTAATCAGAGGTCTTACAAAGGGAACAGACTGAAAGAGAAAAGCTGCATATGCAGGAGATGGATGAGGAAGAATATGATGCCCTGTGTGAAGAAGACAAAGCACGTGCAGAACTTCAGCAATTGGAGATGCTAAAGGAACATATGTACAGGTAAACTTCAGCTCCATGACAGTTTTACTAAAAAAAAGTGTATAAGTTGTATGTTTTAACCACTGGATGAGAGACTGTTTATAACTGAATCTGGGAAACTGGATTATTGGCTTTTTTAAGTGAAGTAATAATAATGGAATTAAACATTTAATTTGATTATGGAATTGCTGTAGAAAGCAAAAGAGGAAGCAGGAGAAGAGGCAGCAGGAGAAGAAGCTCAGAGAGGAGGAAATGAAGAAAAAAAACAAAAGTGGAAAAAAGGAAGTACTTAGTGGGGATTCAACAGAAAAGAGAAGTCAGCTTGGAGTTTCCCAGGTCAGATCTGCAGATACTATGAAACATGCATGCTATTGCAAGAAATAAGACATTCAATTAAATTATTTAATATGCTTCTTCGATATAGTCTGGTTCAACACTGAGCTCTGACACTGCACTGGAACAGCAGTCTAAAGGGAGCAGACAAACGTCTTCATCTACAGAAGGCAAAGACTCACTTTCAGAGGATACCAGAGAACTTGATGAAGGAGGCAAAAATAAAGCCAAAGATTGCAAAGACAGCAAGCCAACTTGTCATGATAATTCTTTACTGCCACTGGATGAACATGAACTGGAGAAAGAGCTGGTCAGTTTGAGAAGTGATAATTTTTACTAATTGTCAAAGTTTTATATATATATATATATACACACA
Organism: Neoarius graeffei; assembly: GCF_027579695.1. Classification (NCBI taxonomy): domain Eukaryota; kingdom Metazoa; phylum Chordata; class Actinopteri; order Siluriformes; family Ariidae; genus Neoarius; species Neoarius graeffei. Next base: position 58,331,493 of record NC_083574.1, read on the forward strand.
AGCAAAAAGTACACAAATTTATCCAAAAAAATTCAATGATTTCCTCACAAGTGATATTTTGAGATTTATGGCACGGTTTTGGATTTCCATGTCCTGTAGCATGTATGAAAACTTCGGGTGGTGTATTTTCCAGTAAAACACTCATATTTGTGTGTGTGTACACAAAAACACACACACACACACACACACACACACACACACACACACACACACACACACACATTTAATATAGACCCTTTTCAGTCACGTGACCTTCGTAAACACGACCGCCATTTTGGACATGTAGTGGACTTCGGCTCGAATCAGTTTGAATGCGAGGAAGGCGACAAACGAAAAACATAAAAGAAAAAGGAGCAAGATGCAGAAAACACCTTCACTATCCAGCGACGTAGGGCATTTACAGGGCGAGCAGAGGGAGAGGTATTTGCAAAAATTGAGGTTAGCAGGCTTAGAGAATGACGTTTACCTGCTTCCACCAGGATTGTTCACTGACGTACGGAAGTACACGAAGCCCTCGTCTTTACCTGACTTCGGCCCACATGATCTGTATACCTATGTCGTTAAAAACCCATCGCCATACACATACACGCCAACATCCGAGGTTCCGGAGCGCGCTCCGGCTTGCTCCAGGAGTGCTCCGTCCGAGGTTCCGGAGCGTGCTCCGGCTTGCTCCAGGAGTGCTCCGGCCGAGGTTCCGGAGCGCGCTCCGGCTTGCTCCCCCTCAAATTAAGCAGCGCGGTCTGGCTTGCTCGCCCTCAAATTAAGCAGCGCGCTCCGGCTTGCTCCGGAGCAAGCCGGAGCGCGCTGCTTAATTTGAGGGCGAGCAAGCCAGAGCGAGCTCCGGAACCTCGGCCGGAGCACTCCTGGAGCAAGCCGGAGCGCGCTGCTTAATTTGAGGGCGAGCAAGCCAGAGCGCGCTGCTTAATTCTCGGACGTTGGCTCCGGCAGCTATTTACACTGGATCCGGTGTAAATAGCTGCCGGATCATAATTACAGTAAACTAGTAAATGCAGTAAAGGAAAAACTTGAGACTGAAAGGTTTTAACAGTCATCCAAATGACTGAACGTAAACATTGCTACAGTAACATACCAGCTATGATGTTGTTGACATTAGCTAGTCAACAATAGCTACTACAGAAGAACAAAGAGGTTACAATGGGTTATTTTAACCTATTTGGTTACACACTCGCCGCCACAGAATGTTAACAGCAATGTAATGCCTTTTCTGGCTAATTTTATTCGTCTTACCTCCAACAAAGTGTTCACTACACAAGCGCTGGTATGCCGAGGGCTGCCAATCTGTTAATGGCCGCTATCCATCTTCTCCGTCGGGATCCGATAAAATGATAACCCTTGCCTTGTTTGTTGATGGTTACTACATCCAGGTGCACAACAATATAGTGGCATGATGGAAGTCTTGCTGAAAATAAACACTTTCTTTGCTGCTGTTCCTCAATGTTGGCTGTGGTAAACTACTGGTAGTACACGTCCAAAATGGCGGCCGCGTTTGTCGTGACGTCACGTGAAAAGGGTCCATATATGTGTGTGTGTGTGTGTGTGTGTGTGTGTGTATAATGCTCTGTAAAATGCTTTAGTTGTAACTGGGTAATACCAAGCCGAATCACTTTTCTTACCTTAATCTAAACATGAGAGGTTAAACCTACTTAGTTTGCAACATTTTGGATAAAGCTCACATACTTTCGGCCTAATTCCAGCATCTCTCTGGGTGTGATGTTACCAGATAACTGAGGCTGAAAAGCAGCTGTTTTCCCGCTTCCATCTGTACGAGCAGAGCCAGCCACTAATCCAACGCATGCTCCAGAACTGGGATAGGGCTCGTGGACTCCTGCTGAATTCTGAGCAGCACCAGGAGCCTGATGAAGCCCCAGAAAACCAGAAGCAACCCAGCAAAAGGGCCAAGAGGCAGCGGGAGAAGGAGAGGACTAAAATGGACACTGCTGAGCCTAAGCTGCCGTCTCCACCCCCTATCCAGACTCATCTGTATCCCAGTGGTGCAGAGGGCTCAGAGAATGAGCCAGCAATAGAGCTCATCCCCTACATTTGCATCTCTTTCAGCAAACATGAGGAGATAAGCACACGCAATCTTCTTGACAGCATGAAGCTACCATCATTGGAAGAGGTACTTAAAGACTTGAAAGAATATGTCTAAGCCCTCTATAGGGGCCTTTCACGTCACAGATGCCCCTTTTCCACCAAAGCAGTTCCAGGGCTGGTTCGGGGCCAGTGCTTAGTTTGGAACCGGGTTTTCTGTTTCCACTGACAAAGAACTGGCTCTGGGGCCAGAAAAACCGGTTCCAGGCTAGCACCAACTCTCTGCTGGGCCAGAGGAAAGAACCGCTTACGTCAGCGGGGGGGCGGAGTTGTTAAGACCGACAACAATAACAAGACCGCGAAAGATCGGCATTTTTAAGCGACGAGAAGCAGCAGCTGTACAAATGCGAAGTCATCCATTATTATTATTGTTGTTGTTGTTGCTGCTGCTGCTTCTTCCGCGTTGTTTTTGCTTCGATATTCGCGCCAAGGTTTATACAAACGTAGCGACATAACTGACGTATACAGCAACGTAATGACGTATACAACGACGTAACTGATGTATACAGCGACGTAATGACATGTCTTCTCTTAGCACCGCAAGCGATGGAAAAGCAAGCTGGTTCTCAGCTGGCTCGCAAGTTGAACGAGTTGTGAACCAGCACCAGCACTGGCTCCGAACCAGCCCTGGAACTGATTTGGTGGAAAAGGGGAGAGAGTAATGTTTTTCACGCAGCATCTGACATGTTGTTGGGCAAACAAAGAAACAGCCATGACAGTTAATAATGAAATTCGAGATGACTGTAGTCAGTATAATCTTTCTGAAATGCTAAAAAATTCAGATTATATTAGCAGATCGTGTTACATCCAAAAGCTGAAACATACAGGCATCACAGATCCATATAATTTACCCACAAATTTATTTATTTATTCTACCCACTGTGCGCTCTCTCTCTCTCTCTCTCTCTCTCTCTCTGTGTGATCACTGCTTCAGATGGGTTACATGCAGAGGAGAAATTTCGCTGTGCTTGACTGTATCTGTGACAAAAATAAATGTTTCTTCTTAATTGACCCACAAATGTATTTGTTCCACTTGAAAAGTATACAGCCAACCAGTTACTGGATATGGCATATTACGACATCCTGAACTATTAAATATTTGGGACTTCTAAACTCACTGGAGAGATGCTAAAGGCATGCAAAAGTACAGAAGCCTACCAATATTTCGAAGCAGGTTTCATGCATGCCGGAATGTAATGGGAAATTCCTGATAAATAAAAATACCTTGTTATGACAAAAGTAAACTCAAACATGAACTTCTAATAATAATAATAATAAACAAGCCAGGGCCTAGATCTAGCATATTTTATGATGTTTAGCCTTGTCTACATTATCAGTACTTAACAAAAATGCTGCTCGTCTAGCCAAGCATTGGGACAAATAAAATATATCGCGTCCAAAGTCCACATTCAGATATACACTTTCACACTGCACAGAGCTTTCATATCAACTGGATATAAAATGTTCTCCACACACACGGAAATGCTTTGTTTGCATCCCGATTAACTGCAGCTGCCATTTTTCTTGTGTTTCTGGGTTTTTCCTTGAAGCAGTGAAAAGTTAAACCAGGCTTATCTCCACATCTGTTATTCCAGCCAAAAGCACTACAGGTCTCTGGCATTGTTCATTTTGACGTAACTTTGAGAAGTTTATCTGTAGATATTTACCAAATTGGACTTATAATCACTTGCGTATACTTGTGCCAGTAGTTATCAAACACAAAGCCTGCCTGGCAACATGGCCGGGTAAACAAATCTGCAATTACGAGGACGTTATGTGAAAGGCCCTTATCAAGGAAAATGCTAGTTTAACAGTTTTAAAGCCTGATAAACTCCAGTTGGTCTATATTTTCATTCTGTACTGCTTGGTATAAATGTAGCAACATTTAAGGCAATAAATGAACGTTCAAGAGCTGTTTTACTCACCCATTGATGTTGTCTCTAGGTTTTGGATGGGTTAGGGCTTGGGCCCACAGGTCCACCCATTCCACCTCCCATGCTGTTCTCAGTAGTCCCATACCCCAAAAGGAGACTGAGGTCCACCTCCCATCACATTTCTGGCTGTTTCACATTCTTGATGCCCTCATCCCTGGAAGACTCAGCCAAAGAGAAGGAGGTTGACTTGGAGACAGAAGTCCTAAGCCTCACTGGGTCTGCAAAGGTACATTGATTCTTTTCCCTGAACAATGTTTTTTTTTGTTTGTTTGTTTTGTTTTAAATAATTTATATTAGAGAAACATCATGGGGCTCCCAAGTGGCAGAGCAGAAAAGTGTGTGCCCTATTGTTGGGAGATAGCAAATTTAAATCATGATTCCACATTCATTGGTGCAAGGGAGCAGAATTGGTTGTGCTTTCTGGGTAGGAAGGAATGTTATACTGTCTCTCACTTGTCAGTATCAGCAACACTAGCCAGTCATGGGCATCTCTGAGCTCATGTAAGTGGAAATGAGCATATAGCATTTTTGCCCAAGTGTGTTGTGCTGCCATGTGATGTAGCATTAGCAGTAGTTCAAAAAGATTGAACCAGCTGACTGGCTGGCTTCATGTGTCTTTTTGGAAGCACATGTTAGCCTTTGCCTCTGTCGTAAGGTGGCTGTCATAAGATAGGGGAGAGCTGGCTGATGGGTGGCAATTGGCAGGTGACCCAGTTGAGGAGAAAATAAACGGGGGGGGGCATAATCTATGATGCTTTTAATATGATTATATTTTAGGCTGGACAGTTCTGTTCAGATGTTTTATTTGAATTATCCATTTAGTCTCTCCTTCAAAAGCTGTGATGATTAATGAATTAGATATAGACGCTTGGTTGTTTGCTTTGTCTGTTCAGGAGGGTGTTACAACCCTGAACTTAGGCAAAGTGAAGAAGACCCAAGTGAAAGAGGAATCAGCCAAGGGGACTCCAAAAGACAAGCAGCGAGTTCCTGTAAAAAAAGCAAGCAAGAGTACAGACTCTCATTCGTTTTCATTGAACACAGTCACCCCCTTGTCTGAAACTGATCATTGCAAGTCTCTGGAAGATTGCCTTACAGAGCATATACAGAGGTACATGCATGTGTACACGCACGCACGCGCACACACACACACACACACAAAATGTTTTTCTTTCTGAGTAAAAATATATATAGCTTTTTTTGCCTTTTTTTTTTTTTTTTACACAAAACTAAACCCTAAACCTGATTAAATTTGGGTTAGTTTTATTAATGAACATTAAGATTTTGTTCATACACTGTACATTTTAATAAGTTAACCTTACTTAACAAAAGCATGCAAACTGGTTTCCTTAAAAAAAACTAATTTAAGTGGAACATGAACTGTATGTTGTACTAACAAGTGCTTATTTATTTGTTAGTACAACATACAATTCCTACTCCACTTTATTTCTTTTTTTTTTAAGACAACCTTGCATGGAATGTAAGTAGGTTTTAGGCAAATTTATTTCCCTCTGTCTGTTACTTATACTTACTCTTGTGTGTATGCATTCACCATCAGCAGCACCTCAAGTACAAAAAGGGATATTGTGTGTCAACTTTTTGTCAATATTTATTGTGATGATATATTGGGTATTTTACATTCATAATGCTATTTCTTTTTGTAAATGGACTGGGTCAGCTAGATTGGGATGCAGACACAAGGATTAATAACAAGCACTTCTCTTGTACAGTTATTTTGCTTTTGTTACTGTTTGCTGATGGGTTCATCCTCTGGTTCTCATGAAGGATCACTCATTTCCGTTGGGTCGTGCCGGCAAATGGAGGAGTGACCCTGAAAATGTGGTTCCACTCATCTGTGCCTGGTGATTTTAAACAGACTCTGGGCTTTGAAGTGATGGGAACCAAGCGCTACTATCAGCTCTACTGCAGAGGCATCTGTGCTTTCCCATCCATCAACAAAGACCATAAGTGAGTATTACCTGCAGATCTGGAGAACAGGAAGTAGGCCAATGACCAGAGCCCATATTAGCAATTGTTTGTCCATATTCTGTTGTTTATTCTGATGTTTTTTTTTTTTTTGTGTGTGTGTGTGTGTGTGTGTGTGTGTGTGTGTGTGTGTGTGTGTGTGTGTGTGTGTGCGCGCTATAGGACAGTGTTTGCCCACTGTAAAAAGGCCTTGCATAAAGAGAATGGCTTACAGAACACATACATCATTCACTCAGGCCTGTATGACTTTGGGCCCCTGCTTTGTGAAAGAACTAGGGACAGGTGCTTTAGTTTTCTTACTCTTACAATTTAAGTATGTATTCCTTAATAAATCCTCAAATATTCCTTACAGTGTTCATACATATAAAAAATATTTAAATATATGGAAAGCATATTCTTGAAAATTAACCAGATTACTTCTCATGATTTTGTATCCTCACATTGTCATGAAGGGGAATTTACAAATGATATAATGAATTATTGAGCTATAACATTGTAGCTCTTTATTTTACATAGGTACAAGGAAAAGATGTGCCCAGAAAACACAGAAAGACTAGTAATACACAACAACTCCCCCATGGAGGCAGAGGCTAATTTTTGCTTCCACCGGGACACCAAATCCACCACATTCATCCTGGACCCCCTGAGAATGGTTCTAAAACCCAATGAGAGAAAGGTATGTCTGAACACAAAATTTAAATTTCAAAAGTTATTTTTATGGAAATGAAGGCTATAAGGGTTGGGGACCCTGGACAGGAATTGAACCTGGGTCATGATGGTGATGAGCCAACAACTTAAAGCAGATATACAGAACCTTTATTTTTAAATAAATTTCTGAGTGGATAGTCTCTCCATCCTTGACTCTTGTATGCTGCATAAATGGAAATAAAAAAAAAAGATATTTTTGAGAGTTAAAATCGACCGCAAAGTTGGCATTTGAGCTGCCCCGCTGAGCTAGCCATGCCAGAGTCCGTGATGTCACTGCGGTAACTGGTTTTAAGGCTGAGGCCTTTGACAGCTATAGACCAAAGAAGAAGAAGAAACCTTTATTTGTCACAAGCACACTTCAAGCACAGTGAAGTTCATCCTCTGCATTTAACCCATCTGAAGCACTGAACACACATGCGCACACACCCAGAGCAGTGGGCAGCCACACCAGAGCGCTCAGGGAGCAGTCAGGGGTTAGGTACCTAGCTCAAGGGCACTTCAGCCCAAGGCTGCCCCACGTCAACCTAACTGCATGTCTTTGGATTGTGGGGGAAACCGGAGCACCCGGAGGAAACCCACGCAGACATGGGGAGAACATGCAAACTCCACACAGAAAGGCCCTCGCCAGCCGCTGGGTTCAAACCCGGAACCTTCTTGCTGTGAGGCGACTGTGCTAAACATTACACCACCATGCCACCCCAAAGTCATGTAAATAAAAATTTATGGTGAAAGTAAGAAATACTGTTACCAACTTGCTCAACTAAGACTGATTTGACTTCATTGATTGTGGGTTGACTCTCATTAAAACAGGATAGGTGTTATAACTTATGCAACATACATGTACATGCATGCATTTTCACTGATAAAACGTAAAAGGCTAATTAAATAATCAGATGAACTGAGACAATCACATTCTGAAGCAAATTAAATAATCTTATACCGGCAACTTAAACACACAATACAAGTTACATGTATTAATCTAAATGCAGGTAAACAACGTGTTGTTTTTGTTGTTTTTTTTATCCAAATGAGAGTCGGAGCTTACCCGTCTGTGTTCTCGCTTCTTGAAGGCCGACCTTGTGGCCAATTGTTTTGAAACAATTTGACTTTCAGTTGTTTGTTCAATTCTCCATTCATTCACTTCTTCCACGTAAGGGCAAGATGGCAGCAATATCCAGTTTAGAAATAAAACATCTGCTACACGCATTCTCTCCATACTGTGTATTCCGCCATTACTGCTCGGCTCAGGCAATTACTAACACCTGGGACGGAACGGGATGTCACCGGTTTTAGCAGCAACCATGGGGAGGTCACTGCCCGAGCGATATGTCCCGTCCCATCCCATTCTGCCCCGGGTTTTACCAACAACCCTCGGCTCACACTCCAGGAGGACTGGTGCAACTGAAATCACTTTTAAAAAATAAAATACTTTCCTTTTCTTGTTTTATTTTTCTTTAATTGTTGGGACTGCACCCTCTTTCAATACAGGCTTATAGCCAACGCTCCTCAACAGATCAGAGGTCTCGTACGAATCTTCAGTAAAATGTGCAGAGCAGAGGAGAGACCACTTCGTAGCTGCCCAATGTGTCAGTGAATTTCTCGCAAAACGCGTCCAAATCTTTGCAGTTTGGGCATTCTTGGGCCATGAATGCAATGTAAATCCACCTTCTGTCGTGTTGCTGCACCGGCCAAAAACACATCTACGTGGCATGGCAATAAATTAGCTCAAAATAGAGGATCGGAGTTGCAGTCAGCTCTGTGTTTTAGTATAGTGGAAATGGCAATGAGACCAATATACTTCCTGCTGTGACGTTACGGACATCAAGGTCATTCACTCAGACCACTACCTATATAAATCACTTTAATCGTAAAAATGACTATATTAGATTTATTGGGGTTTTTTTTAAAGATTTTTTGGGGGGCTTTTTGCACCTTTATTGGATAGGACAGTGTAGAGACAGGAAATGAGCGGGAGAGACGGGGAGGGATCAGGAAATGACCTCGGGCTGTAATCGAACCCGGGTCCCCAGATTTATGGTATGGTGCCTTATCCACCTGAGCCACGACACCCCCTATTAGATTTATTGTTAATGCTTAAAACTATTCCTGTGCCATTCTTGAGGTCTCAAGGCATAAACAAAAGTGAGGCCATGGCTCTGCGTATATGCTTTAACCACTTCTCCCCAAGCTTGGCTGGATTGAATTGCAGTGGGGGGGATCCATCAGAAGAGAAAACATCCAAAAACAATAGATGCTTTCAGACCAAACAGTTCTAGGGACTCATGAGAAACTACCCACTTGGAAGCTACCCCGAGAGCTACATAACTTCAAGGGCTTTTTTCTGTTTGCATTTGCCAGTAGGAATGCTGAAGTGGTGTAAGTTGGCTGACAGTTGATAGAGTGACAACCCTTTCTTGTTGCTTGTTAATATGAACATGCGTCTTGTTCCCCAATATTCATGTGTTCTGTGAAAACAGCAAACTTGCAGAATTATGACTTAAACTTGTCCACTTTTGTGTGCCATATTTCAGTCTTATGTTTCCATAGTAATGGATCATTCCACTGTGCCACAGAATGGGGGAGACCAGGAAGTATTACAACCCAAATTCCAAGAGAGTTGGGATGCTGTGTAAATTACAAATAAAAACAGAATGTGATCATTTGCAAATCATGAAAACCCTATATTTCATTGAAAATAGTACAACACAAAATATTACATGTCAAAACAGAAATTTTATTGTCTTTTTTTAACTATATATACTCATTTTGAATTTGGTGTCAGCAACACATTTCCAAAAAGTTGGGACAGGGGCATGTTTACCACTGTGTTGTATCAGCTCTACTTTTAACAACACTCTCTGTAAACATTTGGGAACTGAGGAGACCAGTTGCTGTAGTTTTGAAAGAGAAATGTTGTCTCATTCTTACCTGACATACAATTTCAGTTGCTCAGCAATTTGGGGTCTCCTTTGTCATATTTTGCACTTCATAATGGACCAAATATTTTAAGTGGGAGACAGGTCTAGACTGCAGGCAGGCCAGTTTAGCACCCAGACTCTTTTACTATGGAGCCATGCAGTTTTAATATGTGCAGAAAGCAGTTTGGCATTGTCTTGCTGAAAGAAGGAAGGCCTTCCCTGAAAAAAGTCTTATCTGGATTGCAGCATATTGCTCTGAAACTTGTATAAATCATTCAGCATTAATGATTCCTTCCCAGATGTCCAAGCTACCCATGTCATGTGCACTAATGCACCCTCATACCATCACATACTTTTGAACTGTCCACTGATAACAAGCTGGATGGTCCCTCTCCTCTTTAGCCTGGAGGATGTGGTGTCCATGATTTCTTAAAAGAATTTCTACTTTTGATTTATCAGACCTCGGGACAATTTTCCACTTTGCCTGAGTAAAAGAGCTCGGGCCCAGACAAGGTAGTGGTGTTTCTGGATCTTGTTTATATATGGTTTTAACTTGCATTTGTGGATGCAGTAATGAACTGTTTTCACAGACAATGGGTTTCTGAAAGGTTCCTGAGTCCATACAGTGATTTCCACTACAGACGCTTGTCTGCTTTTAATGCGGTGTCACCCGAAGGCCTGAAGATCACAGGCATCCAATGTCAGTTTTCAGCCTTATCTCTTACATACAGAGATTTCTCCAAATTCTCTGAATCTTTTCATGATATGATGTACCATAGATGATCCCCAAATTCTTTGCAATTTTACATTGAGGAATGTTATTTTTAAATTGTCTGTGAAAGACTGTTTGCCCACGCAGTCTTTCACAGAGCAGTGAACCCCTCCCCATCTTTACTTCTGAGAGACTCAGCCTCTCTGGGATGCTCTTTTTATACCTAATCATGTTACTAACCTGTTGCCAATTAACCAAATTATTTTTTTAGCATAACACAAGTTTTTCAGTCTTTTGTTGCCCGTCCCAACTTTTCTGAAACGTGTTGCTGACATCAAATTCAAAATGAGCATATATTTCTCAAAAAACAATAACATTTCTCAGTTTAAACATTTGATATGTTGTCTTTGTACTATTTTCAATTAAATATAGGGCTTCCATGATTTGCAAATCATCATATTCTGTTTTTTATTTATGTTTCACACAATGTCCCAAATTTATGGAATGTACATGCTGACAGTAAATTCATTATTTTACATTCTAAAGAGCAAATTTGTGGTGGAAAATAGTTAGTGATTGCTTAAAATATGTTGACCTAACGTGTTAGAGTGGATTATTATTTTATAATGGGTATTGTCACACGATAGCTAAAAACACCCATGGGCTAGCACATTTAGTTTAATTATGATTTTTATATTTTGCTCAGACGGAATTCCTGTTGTATTTCCCTCATCTCATATGCACTCGATAAAGCCTGGACTTCACTGTCAGTCTATTTGTCTGTGGGTTTTTCCCCATCTATTAATGCTAACATTAAGAGCTGTTGTTCACACAGCCAATGCTGTATAATAAATTTTTAAAATGCCAGTTGCCGGTGTGACATTGGCTCATGTGAGCAACCAATCAACATACATTTGCATCTAGACTAATCACTATTCACTTACTTCTGGACCAATCACTATATAATTACATCACTCACGGTTCCTCTTGTCCCCCATAGTCCAAAGGCATGCAGGTTAGGCTAATTGGTGGCTCTAAATTGACTGTAGGTGTGAATGTGAGTGTGAATGGTTGTTTGTCTCTATGTGTCAGCCCTGCGATCACCTGGCGACTTGTCCAGGGTGTACCCTGCCTCTCGCCCATAGTCAGCTGGGATAGGCTCCAGCTTGCCTGCGACCCTGTAGGATAGGATAAGCAGCTACAGATGATGGATGGATGGATGGATGGTTCCTCTTGTGCTGGAAGAGTACTTACTCTGAAGTAGGAGCTTAAAAAAAAAGTCCTAAAAACTCACAAAATGGCATTCTAAGAACAGTTCCTGCAGTACGGATACACGAAAAAGGGGGTAGTTCTTCCAACAGTTCTAAGAATTATGAAAATATTCTTCTTGTCTGAAAATGCCTAATCCATCCATTGAACAGTTGACTCCTAATTCCAAAAAATAAGTAATCAGGCAACAAAAGACAAAATAACAAAAGATTCCAAAAAGGCAAAAAAAAAATCACAAGATTCCAGAAAGGCAAATGTCATAAAAGATCTCAAAAGTCAAAAAGGCATGCAGCAAAATACAAGGAACACAAGGACTAAGCAAACACCAAAGTAAAGGGAGGGTTTAACTAGCCTAGCAACTCAGAGATAGGTGAAAACAATAAAGAACTTAAAAGGAAAATTAATGGGATAGCCACTCAATGCTGGACTGATTTCAATAATTTTTGCCCCTACTATATTTGTACCTAAAGAGATGGGAAAATAGGGCCAGGTTTAAAAAATCTCTGAGTTTTCCTTGAAGGCCAGATATATAGTTGCTTTTTAACCATGCATTTGCAGAGACAACTGGCTGTCATGAGCATCATTGTTCACATACAGTACTTGCCTACGTATGTTACTATAAAACTTCCAGATTTACATGATTTAAACAATAAACATGGTAACATGTCACATCCCCATATTGCCCCGACACTGCCCCTACTGTTTGTGTGTATTGCATCTTGTGGACGCTTAGCGTTAATTTCTGAGGGCATGCACAATCAATGCACCAAACAGACACAGGATATGCAAAGCAGCCAGCATGCACATGTGCACACGAAGGCATAGTTAAAAGCAACTGTATCTCTGGCCCAACCATTAAAGTCAAAATAAAAAACACATAGGCAGAATATCTCCATCTAGTGTCCAAAGTCTATGTTGTTCAAATTCTGAACAGGAAGTCAGATTCATGCACTGAATGCTGTACAGATTGAGAAATCTGTCTGATTCAGGAAGCCTCCTGCATCAATAGCCTTTTTTTTGTTGTGTTTCTAAATTGCAGGATCTCAGAGTATGGGCATACCCCACCACTCCAGGTCTTATAAAGGACAGTGTGGTGTGCTGTATTAAGGAGAACCCAGAACCTGCCATCTTCCACATCTCTTGCAGAGGAGTCCGGCCAGAGCTAGAAGTGGAGCACAAGCAACTTAATTTTGATAAGATTTTCCTTAACAGGTTAGAAACATGATTCTCAACTTATGTAATGTGGGTTTGAACCCACAGTAGTGTTGGGTTGGGTTTTTTTTATGACAAATGATGGTAAAAGAATTAATTTTGACTTTTGTTTATGCCAGTTGTGTTTATAACTTTCTACCATGACTGTGCCCTCCAGAATGTTTGGCACCCTTCATAAAAATGAGCAAAAATTGTGGGGTTTTTTTCTCCCAGTCAAACTACAGGAAAAACTATTTATCTTAATTCCAAAATAAAAAAAAATCAGTACTACTTTTTTAGATAATAGTATTTTGTCTGAAACGTACAGTACTGATCAAAAGTTTGGACACATCTTCTAATTAATTTACTTTTCTTTATTTTTATTATTGAAAAGACTATGCCTTCAAGTAGTGATGGATGTGTCGTTGCTCTTTGCTTAGTTGAGCGATTCTTGACATAATATGGATTACTACAGTTGTCAAATAGGGCTATTTACTGTATTTTTATTACCTTCCTTTGTCCTTGCTTATTGCATGTGGGGTTTTTTTGTTTGTTTGTTTGTTTGTTTGTTGTTTTGGGGTTTTTTTAAAATACAAAATTCACTTTTGCTCATTTTTGGGATGAAGAATTCTGGAGGACCCAAAACGTAACAAAATATAATATTGTGATAATATATTTTGATATAATGCATTCAATATTTGACATTGTTTGTTTGTTTGTTTGTTTGTTTTTGCCATAAGAGTAATATTTGATTAACCTGTGGTAAATGTGATATAAAACAGTTGCAGTCAGAAGGTTACATCCACTGACATGAATGGCATAGATGACATTTCAAAGGATTTCAATGATTTCTTTGAACAAATTTTTTTCAAGGAAATAATGATTGTACAACATACAAGTTTAATAGAATAAAACCAGAATTTGATGCACAAGGTTTAATTTATTTTGGATTTTCTGAAATCAGCACATGGTCAAAATTGTACATACAGGGTTAAAGATATACATGCATATTTGGTTAACTGTCCCTTAGCAAGTTTCACCTTGCAGAGTTGGTAGAGTTCAACTAAAGAGTTAAAATAAATTTTCCTGACCCTGACTCTACTTTTAAGCACAGTCAACATCTCTTCAATTGGGTTTAGGTCAGGACTTTTTAAAGTTTAATATTAGCCCGCTTTGTCCATTCCACAGCAAGCTTTGATGTTTATTTGAGGCCATTGTCCTGTTGGAACACTCATTTGTGTCCAAGTTTCTGATGGTTTGAGGTTATGCTGAAGAATTCTGAGGTAGCCCTCCTTCTTCATTATTCCATCCACTTTGTGCAATGCACCAGTTCCACTGGCAGCAAAACAGCCCCAGAGTATGATGCTCCCAGCACCATGCTTAACAGTTGGTACAGTGTTCCTCTGTATCTCTGGTCATTGTGGCCAAACAACTCAATCTTTGTCTCATCTGACCAAAAACGTTCCTCCAGAAGGCCTTTTCTTTGTCCATGTGGTCAGCTGCAAACTTGAATCGAGTTTGAAGGTGTCAGTTTTGAAGCAGGGGCTTCTTTCTTGGATGGCAGCCTCTCAGTATACATGGTGATGTAAAATTTACTTTACAATAGACAGTGTTCCAGCAGCTTCCAGTTCATGGCAGGCCTATGTCTATGTGGTTCCTGGGTTGTTCCTGACCATCTGAACCATTTTCCTTTCAGTTGAGGGTGACAGGGAGAGCATGTTTTCTTCCAGCAAAGTGGCTACACCTCCCAGTAACTTGTACTTGCATACAATTGTTTGAACTGATGACCTGGGAAGATGCAATTGTTTAGAAATTGCTCCAAGAGATGTTCCTGAGTTGTGTAAATCTAAATCCTCTTTCTCAGATCTCTGCCTTTTTATGTTGGCACAGAGAAGCTACCAGCTGTAGTCAATCATGATCAGTATCAAGAAGTTAAGAGGCCTTGGACTTGGCAAGTTAATTAATGATCTGAATCACTGAATTAAGAGTGCACGCATGTACATTTTTTACCTTGTATGTATAATTGTTTACTGTGTATTGAATTCAGACCCGATAGATAGATAGATAGATAGATAGATAGATAGATAGATAGATAGATAGATAGATAAAATTTGTGCACCAAATTCCTCGCATTTTTTTTCTATTAAAATGTTTGGTGTACGGTCATTCTGCCACAAAAGAAAAACAGTTCAAAGAAATCACTGAAAGCCCAATATTGCCATGACATTCATGTTCATGATTACATTCATGTCCTTGTATGTAAACTTCTGACCACAACTGTCTTGTCATCTTTCCCATGGCTGTGGCCCTCCAGGAGGGAGACACGCAGTCTGTGCTTACGTAACCCTGCTGCACTGCCAGTAGCCTGGAAGCTGAGAGGCCTTGAGGGGCTGGGTGAGGAATTCAGCATTTCCCAGGACCATGGCATCATCATGGCGTACTCTGAGTTTTCCTTGCCCATGCATTTCCAAGCCATAAGACCTATTAACCTGAAGAAAACCATAAGATTGGAGGTGAGGTTCTGACCAATAGCTCAAATGTTAGCAACTCCATTTCACAAAATATCATATGTTTTAAAGTGGTAGATCACTTTGGGTCATGGTTCTGAAAGAATAATCAGAGTAGTAAGATTTGCTGTTAAATTGATTTTTTTGTACCTAAATTGTGTGTGTGTGTGTGTGTGTGTGTGTGTGTGTGTGTGTGTGCGCGTACGCTGGTCAGGTGTCAGATGTGGAGAATATTCTTGGTGTTGTCTATACGGAGAACATTAATATTGTGGCAGAGGCTTATGATGTGACCCTGGAAGTTACGTTTCCCAAAGGTAGTTGTAATTCCACATCCATATCCACCAAGTTTTTTGTTTTTTATCCATCCATAAATAACAATTTGTTTGCATTTTATCTTGATAAATATATTAGGTACGGACAATAGCCTGGACTTTGGCCTAATCAAAGTATCAGAAGAAGTCAAATTATATGTTACCTTGAAAAACAAGGGGAAACATGAGATTGCCTACAAGTATGTTCACACCCGCATACTCTACCAATAAACACTCAATATAATAATTTTTCATGTCATAAAAATACGATGACATAAAAAGCCCATGTCATAAAAAGCCCAGTGTCTAATCTGCACTGATTTCGCTGTTTAGGTTCATCCTGAAGCCTACTAAGCTTGGAATGCCTAACCTCAACTCAGCCTTCACTATCACACCTCAAAAAGGCATTCTTTATCCCACTGAACGGACTACATGTGTCCAAGTCATCTTTTGCTGCAACAAGGAGGTGTCTATCAGACAACAGCCAATTTTACACTGCCAGGTCAGATGAAAACCCCATTACAATGCCTTGAAAAAGTATTCATACCCCTTGAACTTTTTCACATTTTTCCACCTTACAACCACGAATTTAAAAGTTTTTTATTGAGATTTTATGTGATAGACCAACACAGAGTAGCACATAATTGTGAAGTGAAACGAAAATGATAAATCTCATCTCATTATCTCTAGCCGCTTTATCCTGTTCTACAGGGTCGCAGGCAAGCTGGAGCCTATCCCAGCTGACTACGGGCGAAAGGCGGGGTACACCCTGGACAAGTCGCCAGGTCATCACAGGGCTCGAAAATGATAAATGGTCTTCAAAATTTTAAACAAATAAAAATCTGAAAAATGTGGTGTGCATTAGTATTCAGCCCCCTGTACTCTGATACCTCTAAATACAATCCAGTGCAATCAATTGCCTTCAGAAGTCATCTAATTAGTTAATAGAGTCCTATTGTGTGTAATTTACTTTCAGCATAAATACACTTGTTCTGTGAAGGCCTCAGTGGTTTGTTAGAGAACACTGAAGAACAAACAGCATCATGAAGACCAAAGAACTCACCAGACAGGTCAGGGGTAAAGTTCTGGAGAAGTATAAAGCAGGGTTAGGTTATAAAAAAATATCCCAAGCTCTGAACATCTCAAGAAGCACTGTTCAATCCATCATTCAAAAATGGAAAAAAGTATGGCACAACTGCAAACCTACCAAGACATGGATGTCCACCTAAACTGACAGAGCGAGCAAGGAGAGCACTGGTCAGAGAAGTAGCCAAGAGGCCCATGATCACTCTGGAGGAGCTGCAGAAATCCACAGCTCAGGTGGGAGAATCTGTACACAGGACAACTATAAGTCGTACACTCCACAAATCTGACCTTTTTGGAAGAGTGGCAAGAAGAAAGCTATTGTTGAAAGACAGGCATAAGAAGTCCCGTTTGCAGTTTGCCAGAAGCCATGTAGGGGACACAGCAAACATGTGGAAGAAGGTGCTTTGGTCAGATGAGACCAAAGTTGAACTTTTTGGCCTAAATGCAAAGCGCTATGTGTGGCGGAAAACTAACACTGCTCATCACCCTGCACACACCATCCCCACTGTGAAACATGGTGGTGGCAGCATCATGCTATGGGGATGCTTTTCTTCAGCAGGAACAGGGAAGCTGGTCAGAGTTGATGGGAAGATGGATGGAGCTAAATACAGGGCAATCCTGGAAGAAAACCTGTTGGAGGCTGCAAAAGACTTGAGACTGGGAAGGAGATTCACCTTCCAGCAAGACAATGATCCTAAACATACAGCCAGAGCTACAGTGGAATGGTTTAGATCAAAGAATATTCATGTGTTAGAATGGCCCAGTCAAAGTCCAGACCTAAATCCCATTGAGCATCTGTGGCAAGACTTGAAAATTGCTGTTCACAGACGCTCTCCATCCAATCTGGCTGAGCTTGAGCTATTTTGCAAAGAAGAATGGGCAAAAATTTCAGTGTCTAGATGTGCAAAGCTGGTAGAGACATACCATAAAAGACTTGCAGCTGTAATTGCAGCAAAAGGTGGCTCTACAAAGTATTGACACAGGGGGGCTGAATACTAATGCACATCACATTTTTCAGATTTTTATTTGTTTAAAATTTTGAAGACCATTTATCATTTTCGTTTCACTTCACAATTATGTGCTACTCTGTGTTGGTCTATCACAAAATCTCAAAAAACTTTTAAGTTCGTGGTTGTAAGGTGGAAAAATGTGAAAAAGTTCAAGGGGTATGAATACTTTTTCAAGGCACTGTATATAGATTTTTGGTCAGTGTCCATTTCATGTGAAAATAACTTTAGTGATTGTTTTAGGTCATTGAGCCCAATGTTGATGAAGATAGAGAAACCCTTAAGATTGTACCCATCAACGTGTCTGTGCAGTGTCTCTATTCCAAGTACAACATCCACCCTGCAAATAGCATCAACTTTGGCTCAGTAGTCTATGGTTCTCGCAAGACACAGACAGTTACTGTAGAGAACAGGGGTGAATTTGAGCTCTGTTTCACCATCTCCAGAATGTTTAAAGATCTCCCAGTGTCTGGACAGAAGAGAGGGTACAGACATTGATCCATACATATTAAGATTTTACCATTATCCTTAATAAATGAGCATTTCTAATTCAAAGTCTTATTTCTTATAGTATAGGCAAGATATCTTCCAGAGAGAGTAATTCTGCAAGACAATCACACTCTGCCATTAAACTACGCTGGTCTGACTCTATCCAGAAGGACAATATTAAGGACAGCATACCTTCTCAGGTATGGATAGCCTTTGTATGTCATGTTCTTTTTACTATATTGCAATGGGTGTCCAGTTGTTTCACCCCTGTTTAAATTGATGGTTTTGTGATGTAAAAAATGTCAGATCTTTTTTTCTGTTAATGTACTGTAGCAGCTAACACAATTTAATAAAATGCAAAAATATAAGGAAGAAAGAAAGAACTTAGAATAAACTTGGACAAATAAGTGTGCATAGCATTTTATAATGGCATGCAACTGCTCAGAATTAATCAGATTCAAACTCAAGGTTTAAAATTAATTATCATACACCATACATCAATGATTTGCATCCAATTCACCCAAAATAAACATCAAATATTTCTTTAGGATTTTTCTTGACATCTTGGTTTCATCCAATTCTGAGTGCCCCAGGACATCTGCTGATGTATTTCAAGGCAATAAAAATGGCCCAAGACAAGAGGATTTTGATTATATAATCACTAGACTTGTTGAGAAAATTTTCAAATGACTCCAATTTTATGGCAGAGCTTTTTGGTAGATAGTGGTGGTTTTTTTTGTTTGTTTGTTTGTTTGTTTGTTTTGTCTTTAAAAAAAATCAATGGATTCTACAAAAACAAATATAGTATTTGGGCTAGAATGTTGAATTCAGCTATTAGTTGATAGACTCTTTGCCCAAAAAGACTTATGCAACCAAGTTATTGCTTTCTTTTTTCTTTTTCCCAATCAAAAATGTTTATATTTGTTTGTTGTTGTTGTTGTTGCTGTTGTTTAACTTGAATTTTGTTGGTTGCCATATTGCATATAAATGTGGAAAATGATCTATATATGATTTCATGATTTTTCCCATTATAAAAACTTGCAGTTATTACAGGGATGTGTGGCTTTATTATGTTCATGGTATTTAGTATTTTACAGAAATTGGCTTTAAAAAAACTTTTAAACCCAATTATTTCAGTAAAGTACCTCCTTTCTTTCTTTTTTGTCTCTTTTCAACTCAATCTTGCAGACACGTTTGTCTGTGGGGTTGTTCTCCTTGTCTACATGCTTTGGCATCCTTCCTCCTGGTGCCCAGCAAGTGGTAACTGTAGACTGTGTGGCAGAGCAGGTAGGCTGCTTGGAGGAATGCCTGGTGGTGGACATTACTGATCGAGACCCTTCTGACAACCCAGGAGGGATTCTCTACAAGCTGCTAGCAGAGGTCTGCATACCAGGTTTGTGAGTTCCAAAAAACATTCACTAGCTCGGATACAGTCAAGCTAATTAATTCAATGTTATTTGGAAGGATTTTTAATTTAAAGTCACATTATTTATGTTCTTCCAGTCAAATGATTTTCAGCACACAGGCCTGGATTTACATGTGTAAAAAGTCATGCAACCGCAAAAAAGTATCTTTTAAATGAGCAAAAGAGCATGTCTTGTCCATTTTCCGTGTTTTATTAATCAGTATGCCATATGGGACATTTCATAATGACAAACTAAAACTATTATATTATTTTGGATGTTTTTGGAAAATTGTGCCTGTGAACCATAAAAATAAGATAATGTCTTTAAACTATGACTTGTCTCATATTAAATATTTATGCACTTCTGATTCCAACACCATTCAGAATAAGTCTATTATATGGGCTGTTTCACAATCATGCACCTGTTCCGGATTAGAGCACAATCATGGCGCACACTTATTAGGACTTTCTAAACACACAGACTTGGCAAAGTATACACACTACCTAGTGTCTCACATTACCAAGCCTTGTATCTGTGTATTGCCTTTCTGGTTTTGACTTTGGTTTGCTCATCTGGCCACAAGGCCAATGAACTATTGCCATGGCGTGGCGTCTGTCGTCAGTCGTCCATCCATTGTCTGTCCGTCATCTGTCCATCATCCACAATTCAGTTAAATCATATCTCCTCTGTCAACTCTCCACAGATTTCCATTCCGATTGTTTTGTTTGAAAGAACTCATCACTCCGCACAAAACTTTGTCATTGTTTTGTCAAATTTTTTCTAACGAGTTCGTAATTAGGTCAAATTAATGAATTTTCCAGGCCTCTCACTAGAATTTTATCTCCTTTCTTATTTATCATCTGATTTCAGTTCTGATCACTGTTTTGGGTAGATCTTCTCTTGAGCAAAACTTGGTTGTTTGTTGATTTTCCTGTACTTTATTTTCAGTTAAATCATATCTCCTCCCTCAAGTCTCAATGGATTTCAGTTCTGATTGTTTTGTTTGAAAGAACTAGTCATTCTGTACAAAACTTGGTCATTGTATTGTCAAAATTTTGCTAATGAACTGCTAATTAGGTCAACTTCACGAATTTTGGGACTTGTCATTAGAATTATATCTCCTCTCACAGTTCTCATCCAATTTCAGTTCTGATCGATGTTTTGTGTAGAGCTTCCCTCGGGGAATAGAACTTGTCATTTGTTTGCTTTTTTCTTGTTGTAAACAATTTGTTTACAACTTTGTTTACACATTTGTTTATTTTCTGTTAAATCTCATTTTCCGTTTCCGGTTGAGAGTACGTCGTGCACATTCTGGCTGCCGCTTCTCACCGGAGCTTTTTTATTTTATTTTCTCTCCTTTTTTATTTGTATTTTGTATTTTTTATTTTTTATTTTTTTCTGTGTGTTTGTGTAGTTTGATGTTTATTTGAGTGTTTTGTCCGCCGGTTGTGGTGTAGCTCCAGACTCAGTTTTGGGCGTTGGTTCCCTCCAGGCCTTGGGTCGCCGTAGGTGATGCCTGTGCTCCCAGCTATGGACTGCAGTAAGCTCGTTGCTCATTTTAACACCGTGGTTGTCCAGCGCTCTGTGCTTTAATGCTTGGCATGATGTTCCGAGCAATGTTGCTCGGTGGCATCGCAGCGGCTGTGCAGGTTTGGGACATACCAGCGCTCTGCGTGGCGGTGCTTCTGTGCTCGCTTTGTGGATCCATGGCGTGGTGTTTGAGCGATGTTGCTGGCGGCATCACGGTGGCTGTGCTGGCGGTGTGGGACTTGTTTTTGTGTGCCTTTTGGTGGGACTGTGGCTGCTACACCACTGGAAAGACATCCTGACCCCTATTTGGTGGACTTTTTTTTTTTCTTCTGTCTATAATTGTAAAGCAACCTTGGGTTTTGAGAAAGGCGCTATATAAATTGAACCTATTATTATTATTATTATTATTAAATCATGTCTACTCCCTCAGTTCTCAATGGATTTAAATTCTGATTGTTTTATTTGAAAGGACTAGACCTTCTGCACAAAACTTGGGCACTGTATTGTCAATTTTTTGCTAACGAATTAGTAATTAGGTCAACTTAACAAATTTTCTTCTCACTAAACTTGTAGCTCCTCTCTCATTTATCATGCAAATTCAGTTCTAATCGATGTTTTGGGTAGATCTTCCCTTGGAAAACAAAATTTAGTCCTTTGTTGATTTTCCTGTTGTAAACAATTTGTCGTGGAGGTTGGTCCTCTCTCACATTGTCATATTTCTGTTCTATTTGATATTTTGGTAGTTTTGATGGCAGGCCAGATGAGGTACTACGTCTTTGATGTTCTGGTTTGTATATTTGTACTCTGCTCCATCAAATTTCTTCTTTGCCTCTGCCATTCTATTTGTACCTCGCTTGACCATTCCCTGTTTCAGAACCCTGCCTTTTGTCTTACGTTTTTGTACTATTTGCCGGCCTGTTTGTAAATAAACACCCATCCTGCAATTACATCCAACATATGCCTGCTTACATGACACACTGAGCCATGCATTCCTCTTCTCACAAGAGACAAATAATAAATAATCAAGTCCACAGTCAAATTAACAATGTGTTAATACCATAAAACAAAGGCTTAACTAGACTAGTTTAGGTGTCAATCACTAACAATTATCAAGAACGGTGATCAAAGGATCGATAAAAAGATGAAATGACTGCTGATACCGTTAAACTTAACACCTCGTAAAAGTGTACAAGTGGCATTTTTATACTCCCCGCCCAGCCCCGTGGCACAACATAAATGACATCATCCATGATTTGCAACATGTGAATGAACTGAATGGTGAAGATTTAGAAAACACAGCGAGTCAGTGGGTGGACATTAACAACAATACACCAATAAGCTTGGTCATTTCCATAACAAACGAAGAAATCATCGCCTCTGTTCATGATCCTTTAACTCAATCAATGCACTATGATAGCAACTTGGAAGGAGAAATTTGTAATAAGGACAATGTGCCTAAGATTTTGCACATAATGTGAGTGAGTGGTGTGACACATGGGTCCATTTCAGTACGACGAACTTTTTGGTATAACGAAATATTTGAATATCCTCCAAGGGGTTCATTATAGTGGGGTTGCAGTGTACAAGTGCATCTCTTAAAATTAGAATATCATGAAAAAGTTCAATATTTTCCATCAGTTATTGAAGAAAGTGGAAATTTTATTTATTCTAGACTCATTATATGTAAACTAAAATGTTTCAAGCTTTTTTCTATTTTAGTTTTGACAATTATGGCCTACAGTGCAAAAAAACATCTCAAAATATTAGAGTATGTCATTTTGAGTTTGAGTAAAACAGCATAAATACCATGTATCTCTCAGTCTAGTTCAGTACATGCAACCACAATCATGGGGAAGACTGCTGACTTGACAGTTGTCCAGAAGACAATCTTTGACACCCTCCACAAGGAGGATAAGCTGCAGAAGGTCATTACTGAAAAGGCTGAATGGAAAAGGTGTACAAGCAACAGGGATGACTGCAACCTTAGGAGGATTGTCAAGAAAAGTTGATTCAGGAACTTGGGAGAGCTTCACAAGGAGACGACTGAGGCTGGTGTCAGTGCATCAAGAGCCACAGATGTGTTCAGGAAAGGGGCTACAACTGTCGCATTCTGAATATCAAACCACTCCTGAAGCAGAGACAATATCAGAAGCGTCTTACCTGGGCTAAAGAGAGAAAGAACTGGACTGTTGCTCAGTGGTCCAAAGTCCTCTCTTTAGATGAAAGTAAATTTTGCATTTCATTTGGAATTCAAGGTCCTAGAGTCTGGAAAAAGAGTGGGGAGGCACAGAATCCAAGGTGTTTGAAGTCCAGTGTGAAGTTTCAGCAGTCTGTGATGATTTTGGGGTGCCATGTCATCTGCTGGTGTTGGTCCACTATGTTTTATCAAGTCTAAAGTCAATGCAGCTATCTACCAGGAAATTTTAGAGTACTTCAAGATTCCAACAAGCTTTATGGAGATGCTGATTTCCTTTTCCAGCAGGACAGTAATTCCAAAACTACTATCAAATGGTTTGCTGACCATGAGATTACTGTGCTTGATTGGCCAGGCAACTTGCCTGACCTGAATGCCAGAGAGAATCTGTGGGGTATTGCCAAGAAGAAGATAAGAAACACCTAACCCAAAAATACAGACAAGCTGTAGGCCACTATCAAAGCAACCTGAACTTCAATAACACAGCAGTGCCACAGGCTGATCGCCTCCATGCCATGCTGCATTGATGCAGTAATTCATAGTAAAGGAGCCCCAACCAAGTATTGAGTGTATTAATGAACATACTTTTCAGAAGTTGGATATTTCTGTATTGTAAATCCTTTTTGATTGGTCTTAGGAAATATTCTAATAATTTGAGATACTGGATTTCTGATTTTCATGAGATATAAGCAATGATAATCAAAATTAAAACAAAAAAGGCTTGAAATATTTCACTTTACATGTAATTTATATAGAAGATATGAAAGTTTACCTTTTTGAATTAAACTACAAAAAAAGAGAACTTTTTCACAATACTCTAATTGTTTGAGCTGTGACTGTATATGCTGGAGTTTCTTATACCTTATTTTACAGTGACACACCAGCCCTAACTACAGCAGTAATCTCTCATACATTCTTATAAATATGCTTGTAAGAGTAAAATGTGGGCTCAGTTTTGACCTTGTGGTCATTTCATTTAATTCTACTTTAATTATTACAGATTTTACTGGTTAAATTCAGAATTGCATTTTTTTTACACTGACTAGGTTTAATTTGGGATGTATACCTTCATTCACAATAGAAAGACTTTTAAGTGGAAGTTTTATATATATAAAACCAAGTGCCTCTGACAGTATCATTTGCCCGTCAAAAATGTTCTCTCCGGAAAACACTCACCATATGATAAAGTTTTAAATGATTTTTTAATAAAATATTTGTCTCTTTTGAACCAGAATACTCTGCTGTTGCACAGTAAAAAAACAAAAACAAAACAGCACTTCAAACAGATGCAAGACATATTTGCAGCAGAGCTTCATATGTGGTTGAATTGTGTGTCCATCAGAAAGTGTCTTCACCAGAAAACCACAAGGATCGTCACCACTTCAATTGTTATTATATTTACCGCCATTTACAAACATGGCTGTGCAGTACTTGAAAATTTGTACTTAAAATCACATACATTTCAACAATTTTTCACTTTGTATACCTTACTCCTTTAGACTATATGAAAGTGGGTCAATTTTAGAAATGCACTATATGCATTGAGTCGTTGAGGGGACAGTGGAGAGGGCGAACGAGTTGAATGACTTATTCAATCGGTTCAATCAGCCCACGTCCCCCCCACCCTCTCCCTCACTGCAGCCATCTCTCCTTCTTCCCTCAACACTTCCCCCCCAGTCATCACAGCAGCCCCCTCCTCCCCCTCCTCCCCCACCTCAACACAGACTCCTCTATGCATTACTGCAGACCAGGTCAGAGGTCAACTGAGGAAGCTTCACCCCAGGAAAGCAGCAGGCCCGGACAAGGTGTGTCCACGGCTACTGAAGACTTGCGCTGCTGAACTGGGTGAACCACTCCAACGCATCTTCAACCTCAGCCTGCAGCTGGGGAGAGTGCCAACCCTCTGGAAGACATCATGTATCGTTCCAGTTCCCAAAAAGAATCAGCCCAGCATGCTGAACAACTTCTGACTGGTGGTGCTCACTTCACATCTGATGAAGACGTTGGAGTGGCTCTTCCTCAGCCTCTTCAGACCCCAGGTACAACATGCCCAGGACTGTCTGCAGTTTGCATACCGGGCAGGTGTTGGTGTGGAAGACGCCATCCTCTACCTGCTACATCGAGCCCACTCGCATCTGGATAAGGGAAATGGCACAGTGAGGATCCTCTTCTTGGACTTCTCAAGTGCCTTCAACACCATCCAGCCCCTACTGCTTCAGGACAAACTGAACAGGATGCGAGTGGACCCCTGCCTGGTCACCTGGATCTCCAGCTACCTCACTGGCAGGCCGCAGTATGTCAGGCTGAAGGACATCACGTCTGACACTAATTAGCAGCACTGGAGCACCCCAGAGCACGATGCTGGCCCCTCTTCTCTTCACCCTGTACACCGCGGACTTCTGCTACAACTCGGAGCTGTGTCACATTCAGAAGTTTGCCGATGACACAGCCATTGTTAGGTGTATCAGTGATGACAGAGAGGAGGAGTATGGGAGCCTGGTGAGGGAATTTGCTGTGTGGTGCAACAGGAACCATCTGCAGCTCAACACCTCGAAGACCAAGGCGCTGGTCATTGACTTTGGGAGGTCCAGACCAAGGTCACGACCAGTTCTGATCGAGGGAGTCGAGGTGGAGGCTGTGGATTCCTACAAGTACCTCAGGCTGTGGCTGGACAGCAAGCTGGACTGGACTTGCAACACCAATCACTTATACAGGAAGGGACAGGGCAGGCTATACTTCCTTAGGAGGCTGTGGTCCTTTAACATCTGCAGGAAACTCCTGTGGATGTTCTATCAGTCTGTAGTTGCCAGTGTCCTGTTTTACACCGTGGTGTGCTGGGGGGGCAGCACATCCAAGAAGGACACATCCAGGCTGGACAAACTGATCAGGCGGGCCAGCTCTGTAGTCAGCTTGAAGCTGGACTCTCTGGTGATGGTAGCAGAGAAGAGGTCTATGGACAAACTATTGAACATCATGGACGATGCCAGTCACCCTCTGCACACCGTCATCAGCAACCAGAGGAGCCTGTTCAGTGACAGAATGCCCCTTCCCAAGTGCAGGACGAACAGACTCAAAAACTCCTTTGTCCCTCATGCCATCAGACTGTACAACTCCTCTCTGGGGGGGAGGAGGGGTAACAGGAGGACAGAGGACAGGAAGGAGCAGTAGCCTAGCCTAGCTTAACAATAAGCAATACCGGACAATGTAAAATATAATGTGCAATATAAAGTGCAATATCTTTCCTGCTTCTCCCCCCTTTCCCCCCCTCCCCCTCTTCCCCATATCTTATTCTTTTATATTTGTATATGTAATACTTAATTTATTTTAATTTATCTAGAAGTTTTTTCTCTATTTCTTTTCTCTGTTTATCTGTAATGATGCTGCTGGAATCTTAATTTCCCTGAGGGAACCCTCCCAAAGGGATCAATAAAGTTTTATCTAATCTAATCTAATCTAATCTAATCTAATCTAATCTAATCTAATCTAATCTAATCTAATCTAATCTAATCTAATCTAATCTAATCTAATCTAATCTAATCTAATCTAATCTAATATGCTGTCTTCTCACCACAAGTAACATTCCCAGTATATAACTTGCAGCTTTGAAATTCTGTGCAGTTCATTTCCATCTCACAAGGTAATTTTTGGCACCAGAGAAACAAAAATCTGAGGTTTGATTTTTGGACTGTTGCAGACTAGAAATGTATACCTTGACTGTGAAACAGCCCATATCCAGTCTCCTCCGAAGTTATTGGAACAGCAAGGCCGATTACTAATTTCTTTATATCTCTGAAATAGAAGCAAGTAAATTCATTAGAAAATGTCTTATGCTTGTATATGCAAAAAATAACTGTGCAAGCAGACAGGATTTGTCAAACATTTTGCGGAACAAAATGGAATTCATCGAGTGTGTGAATGGGAGTGGATAGTATTGGCCAGAATTTATTTGGGAGACCGTGGGAGCTTTGAACACATTTATAGTAGAAGTAAAATGTCAGTCAAAAATTTCCCGTAAGTTTTCAATTGGGTAGAGATCTGGTGACTATGAAGTCTATAATATATGATTTACATAATTTTCATAATTTTCAACAGGGTGTCCGCGGAGTCTAAAAAAGTCTAAAATTACACATTTTCAATTTTAGGCCTAAAAAAGTCTAAAATACAGAGATATTTTGCACTGTTGGTCTAAAATCTCATTTGGGTAATTTAAGACCTAGGTTACGTGCAGAATTATTCTGCACGTAGAAAATCTTCCCGGAAGTTCCTTTCAGCACCTAGATGTCACCCGGGATTGGTTGGCATCTCGGTGCTGAAAGGAACTTCCGGGAAGATTTTCTAGTTTCGGTTGTGTTGCCAGATTGGGCGGGTTTTTTTTTTTTTAAGATATTTTTTTTGGCTTTTTGCACCTTTATTAGATAGGACAGTGTAGCGACAGGAAATGAGCTGTAGAGAGAGACGGGGAGGGATCGGGAAATGACCTCGGGCCGGAATCAAACCCGGGTCCCCGGATTTATGGTATGGCGCCTTATCCACCTGAGCCACGACGCAAGTTTAACGACTGCTGGCTTGAACGCAATGATTTCGTAGACTGGTTAAAATGTGTACCAAACAATCCGTTTGCGGCATACTGCACATTGTGCAAAAGAACACTCAAACTCAGCACCCTGGGTGTAAAGGCACCGGAATCGCATGCGAAAGCGGAGAAGCACCAGGCTCCCCATAAGTCTGCAACATTCGCATGCCATCACTCAATTTTGTTCACCGTTGTCAGGTCCAAGCACATCTCGAGACGGTGTATCAGTTAACTCCGTGCAAACTGTAACGTTACAACACACAAACCGTACAGAATCGAATGCCTCATCCTCAAATGATTTGCGGGATGTCTTTGGCTCCACTGCAACTTAGTTCCTCATTAATGCAAGAGCGCACCCTAGGGATGTAATGAGTTAATTGATGAATGATAATAAATTTTGTTATTTCGAAAGTAATTCAGGCTCTCCCAATTTTCTTTATTTTTTTTGTGCGGCATAAGTCTTAAATTTAACCTGTTATGGTCTTAAAAAGGTCTTAAAAAGTCTTAAATTGAACTTGTTCAAGCCTGCAGAAACCCTGTTTCAATTCAGTGAGCCCTTGTGCCCAGTGGATGGGAGACTTGTCATCCTGGAAGAGACAACATGCAGAGAAATGTTTGATGATAGGATCAGTCCCTTTACACAGTCCTGCAACACAACCCTCTAAGCTGATATGTGGCCCCAAAACATGTTACCAGTGCACCAACAGCATAACACAATCACCAGTTTTTCCTTTAAATTGTTACCTGTCCCTATGTTTGTCTGAAAGCTAGAAGTAACACTGTAAAAATACTCTTGTTTTTCAATGTAATCTCTAATACATATTATTTCAAGCCTATTTCAAATAATAATGAAAACCTAGGCACTGCATCACTAATTATTTCAAGGTTTATGTATTGTTTCATGTTTTGTATTGTATTTATGTATTGTTTTCAAGGTTTATGTATTCTCTATGTATTGTTTCAGGAAGACCTATGAAAAGTTTTGTTTTTGGTAAGATGTGGTAGATTCGGTTAACACTGGAGAACACTAAATGAGATCAGCAAATAAATTTGAGACACTTATTAAATATTTTCCTCTGCACTTTTTTTTTTAGTTTGTCAGTGGCAATAACAATGATTTAACATAATAAAACACAGGTAAATCCATGTATTCAAAAATGCTTGACTGGCAGTGTATGTCACTACTTTCTGTATAGGAATAGATCATGAAGATATTGCTTCCATCTTTGAAGAACACAGATTGTGCAAGAACAGTAACATGCTACAATGTGAGCAGTATTGGGATGCTATGGGCATCTATATCCAGGATGAAAACAAGTTTGTCTTCAACAACGTGCTGGTCGGCCAGTCAAGCAAAGCTCGCTTCCGTCTTACCAACTCTGGAAAAATACCCTGTAAACTGAGTTTGCAGGTGAAAGCTGTCCCCACCAAGGTATGTTTGTGTGTACAGTAACTGCTGCTACTGCGAACCTACCATGTTTAAAGACTTCTGTTATTGATTTTATATTTTTATAATTTTGCTTATTGAATATGGCTGTTTTAGATGCCCATGCGTAGTCCTGAGGTGTTTCATCTGAGCCCTATGCGGATGACTATCCCCAGTCATTCACATTCCTTTGCTGCAATTACCTTCACTCCTCAGAACATACAGACCTACCTTGGAGTGTTTGAAGCCTCTCTAGAAGGGGCAACCGGGTAAGTGTATATATACAGAAATGTGTACAGAAAATGGGGCGGCACGGTGGTGTAGTGGTTAGCACTGTCGCCTCACAGCAAGAAGGTCCTGGGTTCGAGCCCAGCAGCCGGCGAGGGCCTTTCTGTGCGGAGTTTGCATGTTCTCCCCGTGTCTGCGTGAGCACCCCTCCGGGTGCTCCAGTTTCCCCCACTGTCCAAAGACATGCAGGTTAGGCTAATTGGTGACTCTAAATTGACCGTAGGTGTGAGTGTGAATAGTTGGTTGTTTCTATGTGTCAGCCCTATGATGACCTGGTGACTTGTCCAGGGTGTACCCTGCCTCTCGCCCGTAGTCAGCTGGGATAGGCTCCAGCTTGCCTGTGACCCTACACAGGATAAGCAATTACAGATAATGGATGGATGGGTGTACAGAAAATGAACACACACTTTTACTATTTTCACATATACTTGTGGTACAAGCTAGAATTAAAACAGAATAAGTCTATTTTTTTCTTGTTAATCTCCACACAATACTAAACAATGTCAGAGTGAAACGCTAACATTAAAAATGTCGAACATTATTTAAAAATGAACTAAACTATCTTGGTTTGATAAGTATACACCCCTGATGACACCTATGGCATCCCTTAACCAATTGCCTTTGAAGTCACATCGTGACTTAATTTTCCAACACTTGTGTGAAATCACAGCAGTTAGCTTGATAGCTTGAATTAAAACGGCTGTTTACTATGGCCCTTAATTTTACAAGCGCAGATCAACACAAATGCTGGCGCATGGACTCAAAAGACCTCCCAGAACAATTCAGTGACAAAATTGTAGAAACATACACATCAAGTGAGGGATATAAAAAGATTTCCAGTGCTTTGAAGATACCCTGGAGCGCTGCTATGTCCATCATTCAAAAGTGGAAAGTGCATGATTCTACCCACAATCTGCCAAAATGGGTCAGAAATTCATATTCCAACAGATCATTGACCACAAGCATAAGGCCAAAGCAACCATTGAGTGGCTTGTTCAGAACAAGGTGGATGTTTTGGAGTGGCCTAATCAAACCCATGACCTAAATCCAGTTGAATATCTCTGGACAGATTTGCTGTCTATCAGGGACA
Source organism: Neoarius graeffei (assembly GCF_027579695.1). Lineage (NCBI taxonomy): Eukaryota > Metazoa > Chordata > Actinopteri > Siluriformes > Ariidae > Neoarius > Neoarius graeffei. Next base: position 58,362,227 of record NC_083574.1, read on the forward strand.
ACCAACTAACCTCTTCCAAATTTAACATGTCTACAAAGGGGAAGATCTCCAAGGGATGCAAAAAAGACTGATAGCTGATATGCCCCTCCTAAGTACTGACTCGGGGGGGTATATTTGAAGAAGCGAGGAAATTACATAAATGAGGAAATTTCAGTACTGTCAATTAAATGCTCTATTTTTTCAAATGAAAACACATTCACTGCATACTTGTGTTGTGTGGATCAGGGAAAACAAGGCCCATTTCTGTTTACGAAGTTTATAGAACCTGATACAACAAAATGTACAAATTTTGAAAAGGTGTGTGTTCATTTTCTATCCACTGTATATAGCTTGCAGACCAAATTATGTTCTGTTTAGATCAAAATAATCCATTTAAAAAAGTAGAACAATGCTCAAACATGAATTTTCTCTTACATTAAACATTATAGGCAATATTCAGATGTGATAAGTTGGCCATATCAGTCCAAAAATGACATCAGTATTTACAGAGGGAAATTTAGCATATTCCAAGTGCAACATGTAAATAGGCACTCTATTTTAAATTGTGTGTGCATTCAGACTGATCTCCTGATAAATTACAGATCTGTTTGTGTTGGTGTTTTGATAAACTGTGGCAATGGTGTGATTCAGATTAATTATAAAATTAATGCAGGCTAGTGCTTAGCTATGACACATGACAAGCTAATCATTTTACCAAGTTTATTGTTTATGGAATGTGCATGGAACTGTTAGCACTGGCATTTCTTATTTTGGTTAAGTATAAGCCTATTAACCAATTTTGGTCTAAAAATGTGCTTGCTTTACCACCCTCCAAGATCTGTTTTTAGTGTATATACAAGACAAAGGCAGTATTTTGTTGTTAGTGTCTTTATTGGTGTGTTCCCTTTGGGCAGGAGCAAGGTGCTGATGTTTGATTTGGTGGGAGAGGGCAATTTACCTTGTATAACTATTCTAAAACCAGTCCAAAGGACCAAACATGGACAGCCAATCCTGCAGTTCAAGCGAATGCTGGTAGACAAGAGACAGATCCTCCCTCTGGTCATCAAAAACATTAGCAATGTACCTGCACAGGTAAGATGAATGAATAATTTTAACACTTTGGTTTGTAGGGTATTGCTTTGCTATGTGATATATTTGATATATCTACTTTTATGACTCTTATAGGTTAGCATTGAACTCCTTGACAAGATGGGAGTCTTTTCTTTAAGGGCAGCTCCTGGCACTGTATGCAACCACATCTCCTCTTCACACATTGCAAGTGAGTCTGAAATAAGTCAGTATTGAATCCTGATCGCTATTGAGGTGCTACTGAGGGTTTAATTGTGTACAGTTGTAACTACATATTAGGGCTGCTCGATATTGGAAAAAATCAATATCACGATTTTTTCAGTAAATATCGATATCGCGATTTTTAAAACGATATTTATACACCTTTTTTTAAAGCCCTGATCATCAACACCTGAGGCACCGGGCCACATTTTTATAGTACAGGCCTCATAGGCTACCTGTCAACCCTTCCCATTGTACCCTGAAACGCCTTTTACTTAAACTATTTACTGTGCAAGCGCGTACTTTGCATAGGTCCTATAGCCTGCACAAGGCTCACGTTCTCCTCACTCAACATTTCCGATCACAGAGTTTGGAGCCAGCGCTGGTATTACCAGTGATTACTGCGTAACGTCCACACTGGCTCGTAGCCAGCCAAGGATAAAATCTCTCTCTCACACACACACACTACAACGTAAGCTTGTGTGTTGTTAAGACACCAACATTAAAACACGCACACACACGGACTGGCCATCGGGAGTAGCGGGAGTTTGTGGGCCGGCGGAGAAAAAAAAAAAAAAAAAAAGTTGCGCGCTGGCCTTTAATATGATAAGCAATGTTAACAGTTTCTTTAAGAAACTGTTAACATTGCTTATCATATTAAAGGCCAGCGCGCAACTGTAATAAACAATGTTAACAGTTTCTTAAAGAAACTGTTAACATTGCTTATCATATTAAAGGCCAGCGCGCAACTGTTTTGTTTTTTTCTCCGCCGGCCCACACTGAACCACCGGGAAAACTCCCGCTACTCCCGATGGCCAGTCCGTGTGTGAACACGCACAATATAGAGACAAGTCCTTAAGAATTAACATACATGAAAATAGCTCAGCGGCATGTAAACATTCCCTGAAAGTGTAGGTGGCACTGCGGCTAGATGCTACGTGAAATGGCACAAGGCAAACACCATGCTTCGCTCAGTCAACAGACAAAATCCACGAACCCAGTAGTCCTCCTACTACTGTGGGTTAGTGTTCTGTGGCCAAAAACACCCTATGCACAGTCATTCCAAAACATCCCCACTAGTTGCAGGTTATGTCTCAAATACAGATATGCGTTGTGGATTAAGCGATCTATTTTCAAGCATCAGGCTTCTCTTCCTTCATCTTCCAAATGTGGACTCTGCTATCTTTTTGGCATGTCAGCATTGAAATACCATTTGCAGAGATATTTCACTCGAAAAGTAAAAGCAACACATGATTAGGGCTACATGATTAGCAGGGGGACACCGTTTTAAGCGCACGGAATTTTAAAAACAATGTAATTACATCTGAGTCCGTCTACATCGCGCAATAAACCCGTCCTTAGCAGAACCTACTTCAAAGCATGATGCTAGCTGCAGATGCACAAGTCAAAATCAAATGAACCCAAGTAAACATGCCGCGGCGGGCAACATTAATAACCAAATTGCCTTACCTTAAAACGCTGCCTTGACCACAGGACGACTCGCAATTATTCCACTTAAATCCACACGGTTTAACACATCTAACACAGCTAGCAAGCTGGATATGTGCTAATATTGTTGTGCTTGTTTTCTTCCGTAGATGCCATTTTTACATTACCCAGTCCCACATCCAAAAATATGACGTAAATATGTTAATTGTATTATTATAACTATTAGCAAGCAAATCAAACAACATATTAACAAATCAATATATCAAATCACCCGACACGTATGAAAACAGAAGAATTGATTTTTTACTGTTGCGGAGATATCGCGGGAGTAGAATGGATGACGTATGCAAGGCTACGGTGTGCCTTAGGGGACAGAAGGGTTCGTTTTACCTTACTGTCACGTCAATGTTATTGTTGTTTTATTGCCATTGTAGAAATATTGTGCACGTCCCTTTCGACAAATGACAAAAAATCGTTTCATATCGATATTATGAATTTTGATATCGTTTGACACCAATATCGATATCGCGATAAAAATACGATATATTGCACAGCTCTACTACATATTTAAGCTCAATTCAGACATGATTTTATACTTATGATTTCACCTTGATTTATTGCTTATTTCATGAATACATTAAGATGTGTGTACAAATTCAGTGGAGAAAGTGCTATTTTACAAGCTAATGAATAATGTGAGGAAGTCATATTGTGAAAGAAAACTAATTTGTTGAGCTTAATGTGAAAATTACAACTGTAACTATTGATGCAGTGATATATTGGCAAGAAAGTAGACTCCTGTTGGATGTTTATTTCAATGCTTAACAACTTAAGTTGCCCACTCTGAATGCGGTCCTTGGTGTCTTTGGAAGGCATCACCGCCAGACCCCACCCACGTGTACTCCCCCAGCTGCACCCTATTTTAGATAGGGTGCAAAAAACATGCCACTTCCACAGCATTTTTTAAAATTAATTAACTGATTAATTAATTAATTTGTTTATCTTCAGTAACCCATATTATCCTGGTCATTTTCACAGTGAATCCTGAGCTTATTATGGGAACATGGGATGTACAGTAAAGCAGCAATATACACTATAGTACACCCTTACAATGTTGTTACCTCCAAGTTACTGCACATAATAAACAAGTGTCTTCATACACAGTTTCACAGCCAGGAGCATTTTCTGCCTCTGTACTTTTGTTTCATTCTGTGTAGGTTGTTCATTCACTTATTTGCCATTACAACCAATACATTTAAACATAATACAGTGGACATAAAAATTATACACACCCCTACTGTGTTTTTCTTGGAATTTTTCAAGATGGCGGCTGGTGTTTATCACGGTCTGGCAGGTGCTGTGATCTCACCTTCCCTAATACCTTCTGGGGAAATGCTATTCTTATTCACCAAGACTAAGGAAAAGTTGTTATCCTGGCTGCTCTGTTTGGTCAATATCAGATCTCAAGAGCTATCACACATCTTTATTTTGATTCTGTATTTATTGACTGTTATTGTCCTACTGTGGGGATTTTGTAGTGACCTACAAAAAGAATGGCAAATGGCAGTTGGTGTTAAGTGCACAGCAAGGATGGTTGGAAACAGGATCCTCCGAGCAGGGTTGAAGTCATGCAAAGCTAGAAAAAAAGCCCTTCATCAATGAGAAGCAAAGAAGAGCCAGGCCTAGATTTGCTAAAGGCCATAAGGATTGGACTGTAGAGGACTGGAGTACGATCTTCTCTGATGAGTCCAATTTTCAGCTTTTCCCATCACCTGGTCGTCCAATGGTTAGATGGAGACCTGGAGAGGCCTACAAGCCACAGTGTCTCACATCCATTGTGAAATTTGGTGGAGGATCAGTGATGACCTGGGGGTGCTTCGGCAAGGCTGGAATGGGGCAGATTTTTGTTTGTGAAGGACACATGAATCAAGCTATGTATAAGGTTATCCTGGAAGAAAAATTGCTTCATTCTGCTCTGACAATGTCCCCTAACTCTGAGGATTGGGTATTCCAGCAGGACAATGCTCCATGCCACACAGCCAGGTCAATCAAGGTGTGGATGGAGGACCACAAGATCAAGATCCTGTCATGGCCAACCCAATCTCCAGACCTGAACCCCATTGAAAACCTCTGTAATGTGATCAAGAGGAAGATAGATGGTCACAAGCCATCAAACAAAGCTGAGCTGATTTAATTTTTGTACCAGGAGTGGCATAAAGTCACCCAAGAGCAATGTGAAAGACTAGTGGAGAGCATGCCAAGACACATGAAAGCTGTGATTATATGTCAGGGTTATTCCACCAAATAATGATTTCTGAACTTATCCTAAGTTCAGACATTAGTATAGTGTTGGTTAAAATTGAACATGATCTTGATTTCTATGCATTTTTCAAGGTCTGAAAACAGTTCTCTCTTTTTTTGTTATTTTGACCAGTTGTCATTTTCTGCAATTAAATGCTCTAAGTGACAATATTTTATGTGGAATTTGGGAGAAATGTTGTCAGTAGTTTATGGAATAAAACAAAAAAATGTTTATGTTCCTCAAACACATACCTATAAATAGTAAAACCAGAGAAACTTATAATTTTGCAGTGGTCTCTTAATAAGCATAATACTTACTCAAGGACTCTGTCTTGATTATTAAGAGTCCTTCAAAGCGTAATATATCAAATTCTTCACAGAAAAAAGGCAGATGACTCATTTGACCTCCCTGACACTAATGGCTGGACAGCAAGCAGAGTTTGAGGTGGAATTTCATCCTGAGGTACCTCAGAGTTTTGAGGCAACTATGCAGCTGTCAGTAAAAGACAACCAGTATGAAAAGACACTGATCCAGCTCAGAGGAGAGGGTTACTGTGACATTATTTCTTTGGACAATATCAGCAGCAAGGTTCCTCAGGACCAGGACAGCACAGAAGGTAAATACAGATCTTGTGTGTCTCAACTTTTACAAAGATTACACTAGAATAATTTATAAATGTTAAATGTTCTTCCAGTTCGAAACAGAATCTGCTTGCATTTATTGGATTGTCCTTTAGCAGTATTAGCATTTTGAACTAAAAACAACCAAAAATGCATGCCTTATCTCCAACATTGTTCTCCTCTTCTTTATTATGCACCTACAGCCAAATATGATATTGTGTACTTCGGAGACTGTCACGTGGGTCATCGTTACCACAAGACTTTCACCATGACCAACCACAGCAACTCAGTGGCTCTGCACTTTCGGTGGCCTCAATGTGAGCCATGTCTGCATTTCTCACCTCAGATAGGCCACCTCCATGCCAATTGCACCAAGGAGGTGACAGTAAGCTTCAGCTCAGAGCAGCCCATAGTGTTGAATGCACAGGTGGTGAAGTGTAAACTCTGCCAGATAAACTTTCAGCAGCCTGTGGACCAAGTGCCAGACTGGGATGATCGTCACCGGACTGTCAGGTGGGTGGATGTGGAAAAGCCACTCTCACCTCAGAGACCAGCCAAGAAAAAGGTAAGAAGGTAGTGGGAAAGCAGACCATGTTGACTTCTAAATATGTAAAATAACCAAGGAAAAATGTATTTCTCTCAAAAATGCCCTTGGCGAATGTGTGACATTCTTCATTGGTATGAGAAGTGTACAGTTATACCAAATATAACTATATAAATTATATAGTTATATTTGTCATATATATGAAATTTAGAATTTCATTCTAAATTCCAGCAATTCTAAGAATCTTTATCAGCAACTCTAATAATGACAGCACTTAAATGAAAAGTCTTATATTAAAGAATTAAGAAATACAAATATCTCATATATCTGTCTCTCACAGCCTGCAAGCATAACTTTTAGAAGCCAGCATTTGATACACATGGGGAATATGTAAGAGTAGTAACTCTTGTTGTGTTCCATTTTTAGGTGGTAAAGACTGATCCGGAGCCTGTCCATTCAGTGATGGAAAACTCATTGAGAGAGCTAGAACTGAGGATTAGTGCCAAGTGTGATTATGCCAAGGTTTGATTGTGATTCTGAACCTATCCATTTTAAAGACACCATGCTTTTTTCAAACCAGAGTCTTCCAGTATGTATGATAGAATTTTTGCCTCCATATTTCTGTGATATTTCACCCAAAGTACTGATTTGAATAAAATTCACTAAAAACTAAAAACTCTCTCTTTTTTTTTCATTATTTTGGAGCATTTATTTAATACTTGGATTAAAGATTGATTATAATGTATGTATGGTGATATATAATGTGGTGCCTACAGAATGCAGATGAAGAACAAAGGTACTGTGGAACTTGAGTACTCCTGGCAGGTTATGAAAAAGACCTTTGGGAAGACTCTGCTTTGATAATGGAGGTAAATCTTGAGCCTGCATCTGACAGTAGCACAAAAATCAATATCTGTAAGCATGAAATCAGCATTATGTTATTCATTTACTAGTTGTGGGTGCAATTGGTAATTAAGTGATCAATCTCATTAAATCAGTCCCATTAAATAATTAAATCACTCATTGAATCAGTCTCATTAATTAATACCATTAATTTTGGTGCTTAATAATAAATTACCAAACAGCTAAATTATGGTATATTCCAAATTATTCTGATCACTTACCGTATTACATAACTCATATGCACCTTGGAATTCTTTGAGGTTGGGTACTTCAAAAATATTGGTACAACAATAAACACACAGTTTCAATAATTAATTGAATTTATTATAACAAAGATAAAATGAATAATAGCAGTTGGAATCATTATATACAAATATGATATATACTTGATGAGCGTGTGTGTGTGTAGGCCTCGTGGTAAACAAAAGGTTAGCCTAACTTGCTAACGAGACAAAAGAATTAGCCGTGTGGCTAGCTAAGATGTGTTTTTTTTTGTGTGTGTGTGTGTGTGTGTGTGTGTGTGTGGAAACAAAAGAATTAGCTCTGGTAGCTAACTCCACGTGGTGGAGGCCTTGTGGTCCCTTGAGACAATACATTTAGCCCTGGATGCTAATGAGACAAAAGAATTAGCCATAGGCTAATATCACTAGCTTATAGCATTACTAAATCCCCTGAAATCTTGATGAGGTCAAAATATGTGTAAGAATGAAATTAAGAGTGTTAGGAAGGAATAGAAGAAAGCATGCAACAGCCTATCTATTAAAACAACTGAGAGGTCAAAACAAAATAGAACCATCAATTCAACACCGAGTGTCTACAGTGTACACAATTAAACCGTTCCTGAGTTTAAATTCACACTACTTCAATAAAACTAATTCCTAAGACTAGGTTTTGCCCAAATGCCAGTCTTACTTCAGTATCTCGTCTCTACGCGAGATTATGAGAAGATGTTCCGAGACTTTTGGAGTTTCACCGTTGTGGAGCATGTGAGTCGCTTCCGTGGAAAGCAGAGGATTTCTTGGTCTGACGCGTGGTCGCTCGTGATGAAAAGAGAGTCTCTGATCAGAATAATGTGCACAGCGCTTTAATTAGAAGGATCCGGTCGCTTCTAACTCTTAAATTAAACTGCTTGGGCGGCAGTTCGCAAGTACTTATAAGGAACAGATGAAAAACCAGTTGTAACTCATCTGAGTTAGATCGCCCGATTCTGGATTTACTGGGGCCAGTGGTAAACAAAAGAAAACGCGCTAAATCGTGGATCTTGCAAGAAAGAAAGAAAAGACGTCTTTATCTGGTTTTCTGGTGCAGGGTATCTCTTTGTGTCTGGACGGCTTGGGATCCAAGACGAGAGAGAGAGAGGTGGAAGCGTTGTTCGGTTACTTATGCCTTCAGGGAGGAAGTGACGTCATGGAGGACGTGACGTAGATGATCCCGCCCAGGCGTGACGTAGGTCAATGCGGAAGTTGGCTGATGGGAAATGTAGTTTCTTAAAGGGACTGTGTTGTACCTACATAGTGAAAATTTGCTACTTTTGAGAAAATCGTAATTTGCTGAATGACTCATATTATTGGAGTTGAGTAATAACATTGTTAAATTTGTGTTTCATTTATATAGCACCTTTCACAATCCCAAGGTAATGTTACATTGTGTGTGTGTGGGGGGGGGTGGAATGAAGAATTTATGGCTTAGAAGTGCTTCATACATGCTGACAATAGGTCTCATTTGTCAATCTTTTCGTAAAGTTGTGTTTTGTGATAAATGTTTGCATAAACAAACTTAACTAAACTTTTCTACTGGATGTATCATACATTACTTTGTCTTCTTAGGCATAAATTTACACACACAAAGCAACAAGAGAAGAATATGAAGTTTTTATGAATTTACAGGATTTTCCTGAATACCAAATTTCTTGTGCCAATACCCATATGAGTGATGTTCGAATAAATCAATTCTTATTCAGCTCAGTAACTGAGGCCAGTTGCTATTAAGGCATTAGTAGATATCACCTGGCACTGTGAATGTGTGATTAATGTACACCAACTAATAACAATTATTTCTCACTCACTATAAAGTATGTTTCTCTGTTTCTGATTAATACTCCAGTACTGGTCAAGATCAAGTTGCCTTCAGTGCAATGTACAGTACATTGACTTGTTGGCAGTATTTCCAATCTGAAGGACAAGTGGTGTCCTGTGATAGCAGTGAATGAACGCAGTATCATGTCTTACTGCTATTTCCACCTGGAGAACTTGGGATACCTCAGTGATAACAGCCCCCAGGAGACTATACCCATAGCCACCCTGGATCCCAACACCAAAATTATATAATTCTATACTTTATGATTTATCATCTGCAGGTGATAAATCAGTTTGTTTATATATATATATATATATATATATATATATATATATATATATATATATATATATATAGTGCTGTCAAGCGATTAAAATATTTAATCGCGATTAATGTCGCGACTGTCATAGTTAACTCGCGATTAATCGCAATTTTAATCGCACATTTTTGTCACATGAAAAAACATTGTAATTCTCTTATCAGCATAAAAAAGTGAATGGGCTTGCTTTGTACCAATGTTTTTTTTTTTTTTTAATTGCAGAGCATAACACGTCTTGTCACAGCCACTGACATCCATAACTTCCATATTAGATGAGAAAACCAAGGGAGGAAAAATAAAGTGCATATCACTGTGAAAATAAAAAAAATGTTTTATTTTACTCTTCATTAGTTTCTTTTGAAGAGAAGTATTTGCCATAAAAGAAGAAAAAAACAGATAACAAAAATAAAAACATTCATCATACGTTCAAAAACGTTCATCATAGTGTGGCACTGTATTCTCTAATTCTCACTGCTTATAACTCTACACCTACCCGGTGGAGATGAGCTGGGAAACTTAAGACTGAAGGAACAGTATTGAAAAGTATTTTTCCAGTCTCACCTGTGAAAGGTAATCCCATGTGATCTCGTTTGGACGGTAAACCTGTTGGTACAGTTAAACGCAGCACATGAATGAGGCATCTTTATTCTCCACTTTGCCCCATCCAACAGATAGTTTTCACATGACGTCACAGAGTCGGGGATTCCCTGGTGGCGGCCATCTTGGAGGGCTAGCTTACCGTACGGGTCACTGAGCACACATTGTAGCGCGCGAGTTACATTCATTTATATATTATTTACATTTATAGTTACATTAAGCTAGCAATGGTGCACACCTGTTGTATTCACGGCTGTCGTAATAGGTCAGATGATGAAGTCAAGCGGAGCTTTTATGGAATTCCCACTGTACGGGAGCAAACAAAGAAACTCAGCATACAAAGGAGAAATCTATGGCTTGCGAGAATCAACCGCAAGGATTATCAGCCTTCCAAACACAGTAAAGTCTGCTCCGATCATTTTATAAGTGGTAAGTTGTTTAAATAAACAATCAATTGTGTTTAAGTTTATTTTTGGAAACCAAAACATCATGTGAACAATCTCTGGAGAATGCCTAACTGGAACCGCTGAGTGTACGTTTACATTGTAATGTACACTTAATATCGCTCGTTTGTCACGTTTCTATTTGAAACTTGTCACTTCACTCACGCAAGGGTCATTTTTGAAAAACATTTTAGGTCTATTCTGTATGATTTAATGTGTGTTTGGGATGCAAACAGCGCGCCTTTTGGCGGATGCCGCCTGAATCGCGCAGATCCGGGTTTTTTTTTTTAGGGGGGGCGTTGGGAGTGTCTGATTATAATTTCAAAGTAAATTCTGTATTAAAATTACTAAATAAGCAAATCCGTTACAGTCCATGAAACAGGAAGTATAAGGATAAGAAAAAACAGTTTAAATCGGGAAGCTGCGCACATTTGTGCAGTCCGAGCGGTGTGCAGGACTGCGCAAATGTGCACAGCTTCCCGATTTAAACTGTTTTTTTCTCATCCTTATACTTCCTGTTTCATGGACTGTAACGGATTTGCTTATTTAGTAATTTTAATACAGAATTTACTTTGAAATTACAACCAGACACTCCCAACGCCCCCCCTAAAAAAAACCCCGGATCTGCGCGATTCAGGCAGCATCCGCCAAAAGGCGTGCTGTGAATATATAAAGTTGTAAGACAGCCTTTAAAGTTTGATGAAGTCAGGAGCAGGCTTTGGCAGTTTCAGGCTTTGGCAGCCCTGCATAGTCACTTGAAAATGCATCTTTGTCCACTTCGTAGGGGTCAATTCCCCCAATCAAGGCCAGTTTGGCTGCATACCGTTGTCGTGAGATGTCGTCTAATGTATCTATATATTTCTGTTTGCTTGATTTTGCCCACATTGATCTTTATTTTAGAAAACTGACTATATAACTTCATAAATTCATCCGAGATAATGTAGCCGGTAGTGGCAATGGTCCGTTTTGTTTGCCCTCCAAGATGGCAGCTTGGGGGCGTTCCCCGGAAGCCGTGACGTCAGTGAAAACTATCTATATGGCGGCGAGGATGTTTATATGTCTATGCCTTTCTCCATCACTCACACGTACTCTTATTGAAGCAGCGCGTGACAAGCCTCAACAGGAACTACGGGTGACTCGCAGGGCCAAATTAGAATTTGCGTTAACGGCACTATTTTTTTTAATCGCGTTAAATTGAGATCGCGTTAACGCGTTATCGCGTTAACTTTGACAGCCCTAATATATATATATATATATATATATATATATATATATATATATATATATATATATAGGTGGCACGGTGGCGTAGTGGTTAGCACTGTCGCCTCACAGCAAGAAGGTCCTGGGTTCGAGCCCAGCAGCTGGTGAGGGCCTTCTGTGTGGAGTTTGCATGTTCTCCCCGTGTCTGCGTGGGTTTCCTCCACAGTCCAAAGACGTGCAGGTTAGGTTAATTGGTGGCTCTAAATTGACCATGGGTATGAATGTGAGTGTGAATGGTTGTTTGTCTCTGTGTCAGCCCTGCGATAACCTGGCGACTTGTCCAGGGTGTACCATAGTCAGCTAGAATAGGCTCCAGCTTGCCTGCGACCCTGTAGAACAGGATAAGTGGCAACAGATAATGGATGGATGGATATAATCATCCAGGGTCCTAGGTCTAGGTCCCAGGATCTCCATCTCATCCAGGGTCCTAAGCCCTCTCTTGTACACTCTCCTCTTCAGCTCACCCCACAGGTTTCCAATGGAGTTCTGTGGTCAGGGGACTGAGAGGCCCATGGCAGAAACTTGATTCTGTGGTCAGCTAACCATTTCTGTCATGATTTGGACATATGCTTTAGATCATTGACCTGCTGGAAGATGTAATGATGACTCAGTCTTAATTTCCTGGCAGAAGCAGCCACTTAAGCCATTTAATGTAAAATGTCCTGGTATTTCATGGCGTCCATAATGCTATGTAGTCTAACAAATTTTGTGAGGTCTTTGGAGGAAAAATAGCCCCAAAACATCACAGAACATCCACCAAATTTTACAGTTGGGATTGGGTTCTTTTCATTATAGCCATGCTTCTTTCTACACCAAACCTATCTTGAGTCATTATTGCCAAAAAGCTTCATTTTTATGACATCAGACCAAAGAACATGGTTCCAGTCAAAGTTGGAGTCATGTTTCACAAACTTCAGGTGCTTATGTTTGTCATTAACTGACAGAAAATGATTTTTTTTTTCTGGCATACCTTCCAAATAATCTGTTGGCATGCATCTTCTTCTCAAGTCAGTTGCCTTTAAATTGTCTTTGAAGGCTTCAGAGAGTTTGTGAACTTGTATAGTTATGGAATGTACTTCAATCAGTTTTACTTGTGCAGACTGAAGTGTCCATGAGAAAAACTCCAAAATATAGCATATTCTCCTTCAACAAAGAACTCCATTTTCATGGAGCTGAATGCAAAATGTGTGAATGTGAGTGTGAATAGTTGTCTGTGTCTATGTGTTAGCCCTGTGATGACCTGGCGACTTGTCCAGGGTGTACCCCACCTTTTGCCCTTACAGTAGTCAACTGGGATAGGCTCCAGGTTGCCTGCGACCCTGTAGGACAGGATAAGTGGCTACAGATAATGGATGGATGGATGAATGCTGAGTGTGAATGTCCTTTTTTGTTTGGAATAGGGCTCTGTGTTTTTCTCTTTCCCTGATGGCTCAGGCATGATGTACACCCTGCAGGGCATGGCAGAGCCACCTAAAGCCATGAGCACAATCAGCCATGAAGTACGTTGTAAGACATCCTACACAGAGATTGTGCTTGTTCGTAACTGGTTGTCCAAACCTCAGAGGTATTACACACAAACTCACATACACAGACTTATTGTATTTAGCACATCATTAATAATAATAATAATAATAATAATAAGGTCTAACTGGGGGGCGGCACGGTGGTGTAGTGGTTAGCGCTGTCGCCTCACAGCAAGAAGGTCCGGGTTCGAACCCCGTGGCCGGCGAGGGCCTTTCTGTACGGAGTTTGCATGTTCTCCCCGTGTCCGCATGGGTTTCCTCCGGGTGCTCCAGTTTCCCCCCACAGTCCAAAGACATGCAGGTTAGGTTAACTGGTGACTCTAAATTGACCGTAGGTGTGAATGCGAGTGTGAATGGTTGTCTGTTTCTATGTGTCAGCCCTGTGATGACCTGGCAACTTGTCCAAGGTGTACCCCGCCTTTCGCCCGTAGTCAGCTGGGATAGGCTCCTTCTTGCCTGCGACCCTGTAGAACAGGATAAAGCGGCTAGAGATAATGAGAGGAGATGAGGTCTAACTGGATGCCTTTATATAGTTGTGTAATGTATGCTATGCTCCTGCTGTGCAAATTCCGTGCTATAGTGGAGATGATTAAACCTGAATGTCCTGACATCATAGTTTCACTGAAGGGGCTTGATTATGTGGATGTGTCAGCTTTGTCTAAACAGGACTACAAAATCTGAGATTTAAATAAGGAACAAAAAAAAAAGATCACACTGGTTTCTGTCACTCACGTATACAACCCCGATTCCAAAAAAGTTGGGACAAAGTACAAATTGTAAATAAAAACGGAATGCAATAATTTACAAATCTCAAAAACTCATATTGTATTCACAATAAAACATAGACAACATATCAAATGTCGAAAGTGAGACATTTTGAAATTTCATGCCAAATATTGGCTCATTTGAAATTTCATGACAGCAACACATCTCAAAAAAGTTGGGACAGGGGCAATAAGAGGCTGGAAAAATTAAAGGTACAAAAAAGGAACAGCTGGAGGACCAAATTGCAACTCATTAGGTCAATTAGCAATAGGTCATTAACATGACTGGGTATAAAAAGAGCATCTTGGAGTGGCAGCGGCTCTCAGAAGTAAAGATGGGAAGAGGATCACCGATCCCCCTAATTCTGCGCCGACAAATAGTGGACCAATATCAGAAAGGAGTTCGACAGTGTAAAATTGCAAAGAGTTTGAACATATCATCATCTACAGTGCATAATATCATCAAAAGATTCAGAGAATCTGGAAGAATCTCTGTGTGTAAGGGTCAAGGCCGGAAAACCATACTGGGTGCCCATGATCTTCGGGCCCTTAGACGGCACTGCATCACATACAGGCATGATTCTGTATTGGAAATCACAAAATGGGCTCAGGAATATTTCGAGAGAACATTATGTGTGAACACAATTCACCGTGCCATCCGCCATTGCCAGCTAAAACTCTATAGTTCAAAGAAGAAGCCGTATCTAAACATGATCCAGAAGCGCAGACGTCTTCTCTGGGCCAAGGCTCATTTAAAATGGACTGTGGCAAAGTGGAAAACTGTTCTGTGGTCAGGCGAATCAAAATTTGAAGTTCTTTATGGAAATCAGGGATGCCGTGTCATTCGGACTAAAGAGGAGAAGGACGACCCAAGTTGTTATCAGCGCTCAGTTCAGAAGCCTGCATCTCTGATGGTATGGGGTTGCATTAGTGCGTGTGGCATGGGCAGCTTACACATCTGGAAATACATCATCAATGCTGAAAGGTATATCCAGGTTCTAGAGCAACATATGCTCCCATCCAGATGACGTCTCTTTCAGGGAAGACCTTGCATTTTCCAACATGACAATGCCAAACCACATACTGCATCAATTACAGCATCATGGCTGCGTAGAAGAAGGGTCCGGGTACTGAATTCTGAATTGTACTGACCTGCAGTCCAGATCTTTCACCCATAGAAAACATTTGGTGCATCATAAAATGGAAGATACGACAAAAAATACCTAAGACAGTTGAGCAACTAGAATCCTACATTAGACAAGAATGGGTTAACATTCCTATCCCTAAACTTGAGCAACTTGTCTCCTCAGTCCCCAGACGTTTACAGACTGTTGTAAAGAGAAAAGGGGATGTCTCACAGTGGTAAACATGGCCTTGTCCCAACTTTTTTGAGATGTGTTATGAAATTTAAAATCACTTAATTTTTCTCTTTAAATGATACATTTTCTCAGTTTAAACATTTGATATGTCATCTATGTTATATTCTGAATAAAATATGGAATTTTGAAACTTCCACATCATTGCATTCCGTTTTTATTTACAATTTGTACTTTGTCCCAACTTTTTTGGAATCAGGGTTGTACATTTCAGAAGCAACCCTAGTCATGTTTGCAGGATTTATTTGTCTATTTTCATCATTATAGTTTATCATAATAATACCTGAAATGAACATAAAATATTCATATTAAATTTCGGCGATTAAAATAGGAAGAGACCAGGATCAAAAAAGGTCTAAACTGAATTTAGTTTCTGCATATATTTTGGATTGCTCCAACTCCTGATGACCCTACTAAATGTCTCTTCAGACAGACCATCCAGATTTTATTGAGGAAAAAAAATGCAGTGCCAGTGGCGGTGAGTTCCCAGTCAGGCACCGGTGTCAGTATGGAGGTCTACTTTGAGCCTTGACAATTAGGTGAGGTGCGAGGCCTATTAACCCTATCATCAGCACTGGAGGGGATTATATATTTCCTCTGTATGGAACATGCACACCTCCCAAAGCTCAGGGCCCCATGGCCATCTGTGTTGGCTCGAACATCTCCATCCCCTTCAAGAATGTCTTCATAGAGACCACAGCCTATTCATGCCAAGTGGACAACCCAGCTTTCACCATCAAGGGCATGGATACCATTCGCTCGAAGAAGACTCACCAAATCCTCATTAGCTTTGAGAACCCACAGCCAGGTTCCAAGAATCCCTGCACAGGAAAACATATCTCCAGTCCATGCACAGAGGGCCATTATCTGAAGGGCATTTCCTCAGAGCATCCTCAGAGAGAGATGTCGTCATAAAGTGCTGCCAAAGTCCAAAGAACAAATCTTATGCATGTTTATTTTAAAAATCACATATAACTGTAGTTTCCAAATAAATAAATCTTTTAGCAATGGTCACTTTTTGCCTTGTACAGTTGTTTCAAACCCAGACAAACCCAAATTATATATATATATATATATATATATATATATATATATATATATATATATATATATATATATATATTATCTCCAGTAATATAAGCATAATTAGATTTCAGTTGTGAGTGCACTTCAAAAGTAACTGTTAAAGTCTCATGGATAAGATTTGTATGTGCCTTTCTGCATAAATTATTTGCTTTTACTGTATATGCAATATAAATTTGAGTACTAACTCTAAGACTTGTTTCTAGTTTATTCAATATGAAATATTTTAATGGTTTTAATGGTCTGGCAAGACACTTCATAAAGTGTGGGAGTACTTTAATGAGGGAGTGGGCGAGGGGAGCTAAAGTAAGGGCAGCATGACATTAAGCAGTTCTCATAGGGGCACAGTTTAAATTGGCTCTCAATTTTTCAATTTCTCTTTTCCAAACATTCTCTTGAGTCCCAGCTTATCATTTCACAGTATGATACCGTTGAGCTGCATATGGTAGCCAGATAATTCTGTCATTCCTGATGTATATCTGTTTTTAAGTAATAGTCATTAGTGCTTAGTTAAATGGACTCAAAGATCTGAGGCTACATCCACACAGCAATGGCAACGAGATTTAAAAAAAAAATATATCGCATCCACATGGGCAACGGATCAGTAAAATATCAGGTACATATGGCAATGCAATGCTTGCTGAAAACGATGCAATACACATGCCACACCTCTAGGTGCACTGTAAGATGGTCCCATCGGAGACACCAGAATAATAGAAGAAGTAAGGACGCATGCGCATAAACTATTATGCGCGAGACTTCATATTAGCCACAGTCAGAAAAATCTGTTCGTAAAATTACGTTATAATGACCAAATACAATGAAAAGTATTTTTCCAGTCTCACCTGTGAAAGGTAATCCCATGTGATCTCGTTTGGACGGCAAACCCGTTGGTCCAGTTAAACGCAGCACATGAATGAGGCATCTTTATTCTCCGCTTTCCCCCATCCAATATGGCGGCGAGGATGACGTATGATTCTACGCAGAAGTTACGTCTTTAATGGTCCGGAATAAATTGAATGCTACACGTTGATGGATTAATTTGTTCTTCTACGCCCTTTTTGAGGAATGTATTGTAGGACTTAAACCAACATCTGAAGAGGTGAGATCGCTCCTTTTTTTTCCCTATTTTTGCTGGCGGGATTGACTCTGCCCTAAGGGCTATTCTGTCTCTCTCTCTCTCTCTCTCTCTCTCTCTCTCTCTCTCTCTCTTCACTTTGCACCATTACACAATAAATATTCACAGTGAAAATATTTTGTAAGCGCGTTTCATGAACCAAGTTATAGGATTTGTTGACAACTCACATCGAGTTCATTATACTTCTACCCGGCGTGAAGCACATGTGGTTGTGACGTCATCGTAAACAAATCCGCTCTACTCATCCAGACGACTTTGCAACGGTGCCGTTGCCAGATCTTTCCACTCTGGAACCCGTTCTCAAAAGATTTCGTTTTGGGGCACCCAAAACGCCGGTGCCGTGTGGACGCCAGGCCGATACGATAAACAATTTTATCAGATTCACCTGAATCCGTTTCCGTGTGGACAGGGCCTGAGACTCTTCACTGAGCTAATGCTGACAGAGAAGCCTGAGTTGCATTTGATGGCTTTATCTAGCACTTGTTTGTGCTAATTAGCCATTTTCAGAGCAATCAAGGTGAAATGGCTCTTTTGGTGAAAGTACTGTTGGGCAGCAGCTCCAGTGGGGCTGTATGCCAGGAGATGCATGACTGAACCACACTCCAGTTGAGGGCTTTCTCATCTCCATAGGTGCACCATTAAGCTGCAACAGTGGGGTTAAGGAGTCCCCAACTCCAGCAAAAAAAAAGAGATTACTACTTGTAAAAATTAGCCAAGTCTGACTTCTGGAAGAAAAGCAGAAAATGTGTTTTGCTGCCAATCAAAGTGCATGAAAGAGCCATTTTTCCTCTTGAATGCCTCACTATAGGACTATAAACTGTGTTTGTGTGTGGGAGAGCTGTTCCTCCTGCCAATTAAATAACAGGGCCTTTGAGCAGGAATACCTTAAACACCCATGTCAAAGGGAAAGACTGGTGCATATTGCTTATGTGTGCGTGTGTGTGTGTTTATTGCTGTTTTGTTATGTCACATATTATGTCACAAAACACAGCGAGGTTTTTTTTAATCAATAGTGTGTTTGTGTGATGCCTGAGGTGTTGGGGTGTTATTTTCCTGAATAAAAAGCTGGTTGTCCTTATAAAAATTGTATGTACAGTACTAGTTGAAAGTTTTAGCACAATTCAATGGTTTATCTTTATTTTTTTATGAACTAAAAAAATTAATGATTTTAAGTAATGACAAACTGTCGTTTCTCTGTACTTAGTTGAGCAGTTCTTGACATAATATGGATTATTACAGTTGTCAAACTCGGTTATTTATTGTATTTTTATTATTTACTGTTTGATCTCAAACACATTAAGAAGGCAAGAAATTCCAATAATTAACTTTTGACGAGGCACACCTGTTAATTGAAAAGCATTCCAGGTGACTGCTTCATGAAGCTGGTTAAGATAATGCCAATAGTGTGCAAAGCTGTCATCAAGGTAAGCAGTGGCTACTTTGAAGAATCTAAAATATGAAACATATTTTAACACTTTATGTTTACTACATAATTCCACATATGATCCATATGTTACATCATAGTTTTGATGTCTTCAGTGTTGTTCTACAATGTAGAAAATAGTCAAAATACAGAAAAACCTATGAATGAGTAGGCATGTTCAAACTTTTGATTGAATACTATAGACTTTATCATACATGTTTTATTCCACTTAAACCACAGCAGCCACAGTATTATAGTATGAATGGGTATCTGGTGTGTCTACCAACCCACAAACCCTGAAATAAGACACCCTTGTCAGTTTGTTTTTGGGGTGCCAATTTCAGAAAATATGTGCTTGAACAAGCCATTCAGACTTGGCTACCCTTTCTACGTCACCAAGGGAGCTCATAAGAATTGTACTCTATTTCCACTCATGGCTTGAAAACCTTGTTCCACCTCAGTACTGGATTCTGTGTGGTTATTGCTGGCCTCAGAGTGATGTCTTGTACATAATGTCATTCTAGGTTTCACAGCTGCATTCATTCTTTTCACCAAAAGATCAGTTCAATTGAAACAACACAATCCTACTCTTACCTATTTTTTGTGTTTGTGTTGAAGGGATCACAACATTTTTCTCTGATATGAATACAAATATACAGCACAAAAAGTCTGTTCTTTTGATGAACTATACATCATTTACTGTAAAAGTGTTAAGTTTATATGTTCCAACCTTATAGGTATGACTTAATTTGTGGCAGTCTGCTTCAAAATTTAAGAGTACACCAACAGAGCAAGGCAAAATGGATGAAAAGATGGCTTGAGACTATTGGGCCTGTGCTGTTTAGAATGAGGTAAAGATTGATTGTGTGATGATTTAAATTCATGAATTTGTTTCATTATAATGCCAATAGTGCGCAAAGCATCAAGATAAATGGTAGCTACTTTGAAGAATCTAAAATATGAAACATATTTTTTAACACTTATGTTTACCACATAATTCCACATATGATCCATATGTTATGTCATTTTGATGTCTTCATTGTTGTTTTGCAATGTAGAAAATAGTCTAAATACAGAAAAAATGATGAATGAGTGTGTCTAAACTTTTGACTGGTACTGCAAATTTTAGAAAAAAGTACATTGTTTAGTATTTTGTATCTCCATAATTGACCTCTTATTGTAATGTGTTATCTTCTCACTTTAATACAGTAACAGAGACAGAAGACCATAAACAACTTCTATCAGAGAACCTGCTAGAAAACAAAGGTAAATGATGACAACCAATGACAGATCTTCCATGTGAATGAACAATAAAATACAATCTTACTGTACAGAGATCATACTGTTCAGGAGAATAAAATTGTACTGTGGGTACAATTTTTAAACTTAATGTTTTGTTGGGGAAATGTTTATTTTTTCCACAGATGCAGTTCGAGATACCTGGACATCAGAGTAAAATATTCACATTCATGTAAACCCCTTCAGTCCAAGGTCCCAGTGGTCTGAAGGCCAAATGGGCCATGGAGAAATTTCATTTATTCATTTGTTTTTGAACAATTAATATTTTTTCTGTTGATTTTTACCTGGCCCAGGATGGAGTCCACCGGGGGCGAGGTATTGTTTTCAGTCAGGTTTGTTTGTTTGTTTGTTTGTTTGTTTGTTTGTTTGTTAATGATATTATGGGAAAATGGCTGGATCAATCTTCATGAAACTTTCAGGATAGATAGGCATTGCTCTCAAATAGAACATCCAACATTTTGAGGGTCATCCGGTCAAGGTCACCAAAAAGGTCAAAATCATTTATGTTATGGCTACTGCCTCATATAGAGGCGCTAGCCACTATATCATTGTGTTGTAAGAATTTAAGAGTGTAACAATCGCGCACTGCGCATGTGCATACACGTGTTCCGATTAAAATGTCTGGTGAGTGTATACAATTCGGTTCACCATTTGAAATAAATGAACTAAAGAAATCGCTTTCAGACATGTTTATGCTAATTACAGAGGGAAAGTGCATTCCACTGAGCTCTAGCACCGGACCATTTCCAGGAAATAAGAGTTTCAGTCATGGCGACAGCGTGTGTATGTCAGCCTCAGCTCGGAAGTTTCAGTTTAAAAAACTGTAAGAGGTAAGAGAATGCAGAATAATATAAAGTACAGACACTTGGTATATTTAACTTCTGTGATTTTTAAATTGTTCATTTTTGGATTACGCTTCATTTTTGTGGCTACTGCCTCAGAATAAATATATATGCTATATTTACTGTATGGACATGGTATCAGAAAACAATTTTATTTATAAGCAGTAGCCACATGTACCTATAATCCAGCCACTGGAGGTGCATAAGCGTACTCTTGGTGCCGGTCCCAAGCCTGGATAAATTGGAGAGGGTTGCATCAGGAAGGGCATCCGGCATAAAACTGTGCCAAATCTAACATGTGGATTGAAAAGAGAAATACCATACCGGATCGGTCGGGGCCCGGGTTAACAACGGCCGCCTCCGGTACTGTTGGTCAACAGGGTGCCGGTGGAAAGTATGCTACTATTGCGCCAAAACGGAGAAGGAAAAAGAGAAGGGGGAGGCGTGTTAGGAGAGAGCATGAAAGATGGAAGGGAAGGAGCTTAGAGGGTAGGAACACTGAATGTGGGAACATTGACTGGCAGAGCGAGAGAGTTAGCAGATATGATGGAAAGAAGGAAGTTGGACATTTTGTGTGTGCAGGAGACAAGGTGGAAAGGAAGCAAGGCCAAGAACATTGGAGGTGGATGCAAGTTGTTTTATTATGGAGTTGATGGAAAGAGAAATGGTGTTGGTATTGTTTTGAGGGGAGAGTTGGTCAACAGTATGATTGATGTGAAGAGGGTGTCAGATAGAGTGATAGGCATGAAGTTGGAGATTCAAGGAGTGGTAATCAATGTTGTGTGCACATATGCCCCACAGGTTGGATGTGAGAATGAAGAGAGTGTTTTTCTGGGAGAAGATGGATGAAGTGGTAGAAAGTATACCGAGGGAGGAGCGCGTGCTGATAGGAGCAGATTTCAATAGACATGTTGGTGAGGGAAACAGAGGAAATGAGGACATGATGGGAAGATATGGTATAAGAGAGAGAAATGTGGAAGGGCAAATGGTGGTTGATTTTTCAAAGCGGATGAATTTGCCAATAACCAATACATACTTCGAGAAGAAAGAGCAGCACAGGGTGACGTTTAAGAGTGGAGGAGGATCTACACAGGTGGACTACATACTCTGCAGAAGGGGTAACCTGAAGGAGATTGGAGATTGTAAAGTGATGGCAGGGGAGAGTGTAGCTAGACAACATCGAGTGGTCATGTGCAAGATGAGCTTGAAAGTGAAAAAGAGGAAGCGTGAAATAGTGGAGCCGAAGGTTAAGTGGTGGAAACTAAAAGATGTTGAACATCAGAAGGAGTTTAGGGAAGAAATGAGACGAGCATTGAGTGGTAATGGGAGTCTGCCAGAAGATTGGGATACTACTGCTGTACTAGTAAGAGAGGCAGCAAGGAAGGTGCTAGGATGGTCATCAGGAAGGAGGAAGGAAGACAAGGAGTCATGGTGGTGGAACAAAGAAGTGCAGGAAATTATAAAAGAGAAGAGGTTAGCAAAGAAGAATTGGGACGATCAGAGAGACGAGGAAAGCAAGCGCTTATACAGAGAGATGAGACAGAAGGCAAAAAGAGCAGTAAATAGCAAAGGCGAAAGCAGATGCATACCAGGAGTTGTACAAAAGACTGGAGACCAAAGAAGGAGAGAAAGACCTATACAGACTAGCTAGGCAGAGAAACAGGGAAGCGAGGTATGTACAGCAGGTAAGAGTGATGAAAGATGTAAATGGAAATGCGCTGACAGAGTATTAAGAAGGTGGAAAGAGTACTTTGAGGATTGTTATGTCCCTCTTCTACCTCTAGGTGGCTGTAGGTTCTCCCGTATTTCCTTGTGTTTTGCCTGTTGATTGTCTTTCAGGTGTTCCCTGTTGGTGGGACGTCTCCAATTGGTCTACCTGGCATGTTGTGCACTATAAATGGGAGCTGTGACCAGGAGCAAGAGAGGGGTTGTCTTCACGCCAGTAGCTGATGCCGTTATTTAACCTTATCGTATTTAGTGATTGTCTTTATTTTTATTTACTATTTTCTTATATTGTAAACCCCTTATTTGTAATAAACCCCCTAGACTTGAGCCTGTTGGTTTTTTTGGTCATTCGTGTGTTACGCTGATTAGCTGGTTGTAACAAGGATTTATTAAATGAGGAGACTCCAAGAGAGAAAAGGTCAGATTCATTGGAAACAGCAAATCAGGAAGCAGAGTTGGTTAGTAAGGGTGAGGTGTGAGGGCAACCATGAAAAGAATGAAGACTGGGAAAGCAGTTGGACCAGATGGTATCCCGATTGAGACTTAGAGATGTTTGGGTGAGATGGCTGTGTCCCAATGACTAGTCCCAATATACAAGAATAAGGGAGATGTACGGTACAGAGCTGCAGTAATTAGAGGGATAAAATTGATGAGCCACACCATGAAGTTATGGGAAAGGGTATTGGAGGCGAGACTGAGAAGAGAGGTAGCAATCTGTGAACAGCAGCATGGGTTTATGCCAAGGAAGAGCACATCGGATGCAATTTTTGCTTTAAGAATGTTAATGGAGAAGTACAGGGAAGGCTAGAGAAAGCTACGTTGTGTGTTTGTAGACCTGCAGAAGGCATACGATAGAGTGCCAAGAGATGAGTTATGGTATTGTATGAGAAGGTGTGGAGTGAATGAGAAGTATATTAGAGTGGTGCAAGACATGTATGAGAACAGTGAAACAGCAGTGAGGTGTGCAGTTGGAACGACTGAATGGTTCAAGGTGAAGGTGGGACTTCATCGAGGATCTGCTTTGAGTCCTTTCTTGTTTGCCATAGTGATGGATAGCTTGACAGACGAAGTGAGGCAAGAGTCACCATGGAACATGTTTGCGGATGATATTGTCATATGTGGTGAAAGTAGAAAGGAGGTTGAGTTGGGTTTGGAGAGATGGAGGTATGCATTGGAACAAAGAGGAATGAAGGTGAGCGGTAGCAAAACGGAATACATGTGCATCAGTGAGAATGGGGATGAGAGTGTAGTGAAGATGCAAGGAGTAAACGTAAAGAAAGCTGGTGAATTCAAGTACCTGGAGTCAACTGTGCAGGAAAATGGGGGCTGCAATAGTGAGGTGAGAGAGTGCAGGCAGGGTGGAGCAGTTGGAGAAGGATTTCAGGAGTCATTTGTGATAGGAAAGTCACAGCAAAAGTGAAAGGTAAGCTGTATAAGACAGTAGTGAGACCAGCTATGATGTATGGATTGGAGACCGTACCCTTAACGAAGAGAAAGGAGGCAAAGTTGGAGGTGGCGGAGTTGAGGATGTTAAGGTTTGCAATGGGAGTGACAAGGTTGCACAGGATAAGGAATGAGCACATCAGAGGGACAGCACATGTGGAGAGCTGGGGAATTAAGCTAAGAGAAATGAGAGTGAGTTGGTATGGGCACATCCTGAGAAGAGATGTAGAGCATGTTGGAAGGAGAATGTTGAGGATGGAGCTGCCAGGCACATGAAAACGAAGAAGGCCAAAGAGGAGATACATGGATGTGGGGAGAGAGGACATGAAAGTGACAGGTGTGGTAGAGAAGGATCCAGAAGACAGGGCGCAATGGAGACGAAAGATCCGCTGTGGCGACCCCTAATCAGGAGCAGCCAAAAGAAGAAGAAGCCACCACATGTACCTATAGGGTACCTATTTTTTTTCCTTCATATTCATCATAAGTGCTACCGGGCAAGGTTTGTTTTTCCTGGCAACACTTGTTACAATTTGGAATTGAAATGGACTTCAGTTTTTTTCTTCACCATTTGGTAAAGCTCTGCCCACAGTCTCAAGTGTCTTGTAAACAGGAACAGGTTTTCTTCTTGGATAGTCCTGAATCTTTTTCATCTGTCTCACATCTCCATGTCAGCCCTGACCAGTTTCCAAGTCTCTGTGACATGATGCTGCCACCACCACCATGCTTCATGGTGAGCAGTGTTGGGTTTCTACCAAATTTCTACTGCACTTTGTCCAGTTCAATTTTGTGAAACTTGTATTTTCATATACAAACACTATACCATCCAGCTTTGTGGAGTGCCCAGGCAGTTGTTGTCCTGTAAACACCTTCTCAAATGACTTCAGAATTACCCTTAACCTCTTGGTCACTTCTCAGACTAATCCCCTCTTTATCCCAGTCACTGATTCTTGGTGGACAGCCTCTTCTAGACAAAGTCATGGTTATTCTATAATCTCCAAGTTTTAGTAATGAATTTACTGGTGCTGCACAAAGATTGAGGTTTTTTTTTTTTAATCAAACCCTTACTAATCTGTTTGTAGTTCCATTTAATGTTGTGGAACTTCCACAAAACATTAACAATGACTTCCTGTTGTAAATAAACAGCCATTCGCTCATTTCCTCTTTGCAGCTGCACAAATGTCAGAGTTAACATCATCTGGTTCACCTAACATCCACGAAGACACACATGGCCACATTAGCTTATGTGGCTACCACCATCCTTCTGATCCATTTCCCATCAGCAGGGATGTGTTTTCTGGCTCCATCTCTTTGGACTGTTCTCCAAGAATCCATGTCAGATCTTAGATCAGGAATTTTCCTGCAAATCAGGACTGATGGGGAGCTGCTTCATCTTGCAAGACTCAGAGCAAAGACAGAAGTGTTCAGAAGCCCATACTACTTCATGGGCTGCAGTTTGCAGATGACTGTAACTTGGTAGCTCATTCACCTGAAGACCTCCAACTGATTGCGAGTCATTTTGCTAGTGCAGGCCAGACCTTTGGCCTGACAGTCAGTCTATAAAAGATTGCTCCTGGCACTATTTATGATGAAACATCATATCAAACCAAACTAGTTTCCACTAATGGCAACTGACTAAATGGAGTCAATACATTTTGCTACCTGGGCTACATTATGACCTCCCCAGGATCACTGGACATGGATGTTGAGTCAAAAATTAGGAAAGCATGGTTTGTCTTTGGACAGCTGGAAGATCAAGTAAGTGTGGTTCTTAAATCTAGCACCAGAGTATTTGTGGGGCAATGCTAGCTGGCTAACATCATGTAAGCGGCGTTGCATTGATTTGCATTCACCATTTGTGCTGGCTAATGACTACCAACACATTACCCCTTTCCACCAACGTGAACCTGGTGCTAGTTCTGGCCTGGAACTAGTTCAACTTGCGAACCTTCTAAGAACTTCACTGAAAAATGGAGGCAGCGTTGTGTGTGAAAATCCTAGGTCAGCAGAACCAGAAATGTTCTGGTACAAACTGGTACCAGAATCCATATATTTACATTTCATTCAGCTGCATTGTTCTGGTAAAGTTGTATTTAGTGTTTGTGTTTGGGGGATCTCGAAGACAAAATAAATATTACTATAAATAAATAAACAAACATGTTATTGGAGCTCTTGCATTCTTGCAATCTTACAGGAAGATTTTTGGACTAGGTATAACAGCTCTGTACATTTGGTACTTACTTCCATTCCAGCTCACCCTATAGACCTTTGTGGCAGGATTTCCTGTGTCACCCCGCCCGAGAAGAAGCTCGCTCTTTGCGCTATTCTTCTCCTTGTGCGAAAGAGATAGGAGGTGCTGAACAGAAGCTATTGTTTTGGACAGCTGGAGAGCATGTGGTCCAGGGGGCGGGGCACATACAGCAACAGTGTGTTAAAGAGGCACTGGTCTCTGCTCTCCAGTAGAATCAGGGAAGGAGAACGTGTGCTCTTGCTCTACCACTCAGAACATGTTCTCCTCATGTGAATCAAGTACTGACTCATTTCTCCTGAGAGCACCGGAGAAGACAGTGTATCCAGACTCCCCTGCTTGCCTTCGGGTAGACACTACAGAGACCTCTGAAAGAACCACCACACACCTGATTGACCTGCCCAGGTGGCCAAGTTCATTGGTGCCATGTGGGCTGGTGTGATCTTGACAGTTCCTTGCTCACTCATGTAAACGCAATCTGCTACTCAACATATCTGCTAACTCTCTTGCTCTGCCAGTCAATGTTCCCACATTCAGTGTTCCTACCCTCTAAGCTCCTTCCCTTCCATCTTTCATGCTCTCTCCTAACACGCCTCCCCCCTCTCTTTTTCCTTCTCCGTTTTGGCGCAATAGTAGCATACTTTCCACCGGCACCCTGTTGACCAACAGTACCGGAGGTGGCCGTTGTTAACCCGGGCCCCGACCGATCCGATATGGTATTTCTCTTTTCAATCCACATGTTAGATTTGGCACAGTTTTATGCCGGATGCCCTTCCTGACGCAACCCTCTCCAATTTATCCAGGCTTGGGACCGGCACCAAGAGTACGCTTATGCACCTCCAGTGGCTGGATTATAGGTACATGTGGCTACTGCTTATAAATAAAATTGTTTTCTGATACCATGTCCATACAGTAAATATAGCATATATATATTTATTTTGAGGCAGTAGTCACAAAAATGAAGCGTAATCCAAAAATGAACAATTTAAAAATCACAGAAGTTAAATATACCAAGTGTCTGTACTTTATATTATTCTGCATTCTCTTACCTCTTACAGTTTTTGAAACTGAAACTTCTGAACCGAGGCTGACATACACACGCTGTCGCCATGACTGAAACTCTTATTTCCTGGAAATGGCCCAGCGCTAGAGCTCAGTGGAATGCACTTTCCCTCTGTAATAAGCATAAACGTGTCTGAAAGTGATTTCTTTAGTTCATTTATTTCAAATGGTGAACCGAATTGTATACGCTCACCAGCCATTTTCATTGGAACACGTGCATGTGCAGTGCGTGATTGTTATACTCTTAAATTCTTACAACACAATGACATAGTGGCTAGCGCCTCTATATGAGGCAGTAGCCATAACAAAAATGATTTTGACCTTTTTGGTGACCTTGACCGGATGATCCTCAAAATGTTGAATGTTCTATTTGAGAGCAATGCCCATCTATCCTGAAAGTTTCATGAAGATTGATCCAGCCATTTTCCCATAACATCATTAACAAACAAACAAAACAAAGAAAGAAACCTGACCGAAAACAATACCTCGCCCCCTGGTGGACTTCATCCTGGGCCAGGTAAAAATCAACAGAAAAAAATATTAATTGTTCAAAAACAAATGAATAAAAGAAATTTCTCCATGGCCCATTTGGCCTTCAGACCACTGGGACCCTGGACTGAAGGGGTTTACATGAATGTGAATATTTTACTCTGATGTCCAGGTATCTCGAACTGCATCTGTGGAAAAAATAAAAACCCCAACAAAACATTAAGTTTAAAAATTGTACCCACAGTACAATTTTATTTTCCTAAACAGTATGATCTCTGTACAGTAAGATTGTATCTTATTGTTCATTCACATGGAAGAGCTGTCATTGGTTGTCATCAATTACCTTTGTTTTCTAGCAGGTTCTCTGATAGAAGTTGTTTATGGTCTTCTGTCTGTGTTACTAAAGTGAGAAGATGACACACATTACAATAAGAGGTCAATTATGGAGATACAAAATACTAAACACAATATACTTTTTTCTAAAATTTGCAGTACCAATCAAATGTTTAGACACTCATTCATCATTTTTTTCTGTATTTTGACTATTTTCTACATTGCAAAACAATGAAGACATCAAAATGACATAACATATAGATCATATGTGGAATTATGTGG
The DNA here is from genome assembly GCF_027579695.1 of Neoarius graeffei. NCBI lineage: Eukaryota > Metazoa > Chordata > Actinopteri > Siluriformes > Ariidae > Neoarius > Neoarius graeffei. The sequence continues at coordinate 58,391,039 of NC_083574.1, forward strand.
TAAACATCTCCTCTCATTATCTCTAGCCGCTTTATCCTTCTACAGGGTCGCAGGCAAGCTGGAGCCTATCCCAGCTGACTACGGGCGAAAGGCGGGGTACACCCTGGACAAGTCGCCAGGTCATCACAGGGCTGACACATAGACACAGACAACCATTCACACTCACACCTACGGTCAATTTAGAGTCACCAGTTAACCTAACCTGCATGTCTTTGGACTGTGGGGGAAACCGGAGCACCCGGAGGAAACCCACGCGGACATGGGGAGAACATGCAAACTCCGCACAGAAAGGCCCTCGCCGGCCACGGGGCTCGAACCCGGACCTTCTTGCTGTGAGGCGACAGCGCTAACCACTACACCACCGTGCCGCCTGTGGGAAATATAAGTGTTAAAAAATATGTTTCATATTTTAGATTCTTCAAAGTAGCTACCATTTATCTTGATGATGCTTTGCGCACTATTGGCATTATCTTAACCAGTTTCATGAGGAAGTCACCTTGAATGCTTTTCAATTCACAGGTGTGCCTCATCAAAAGTTAATTAGTGGAACTTCCTGCCTTCTTACTGTGTTTGAGATCAAACAGTAGATAGTAAATAACAAAAATACAGTAAATAGCCCTATTCCACAACTGTAGTAATCCATATCATGTTAAGAACTGCTCAACTACTCTGCCCCAACTGCTAGTGTTAAAACCAACTCTGATATATCTCCTGCCTTCCCTCTAACACGTGGCACACGTCAGGGGTGTCCCTTGTCACCTTTATTATTTGCAATAGCCATAGAACCACTTTCAATTGCCTTGAGAACTTCCCCACTATTCTCTGGTATTATTAGAGGAGGCCTTGAACATAGAGTCTCGCTCTATGCCGATGATTTATTGTTATATGTGTGTGACCCTCTTAACTGCACTGAGAAAATAGTGGATTTACTTAAGACATTTGGAACATTCTCAGGTTATAAATTGAACATTGATAAGAGTCTCTGTTTTCCTGTCAATCAATCTGCTAAATTAATCCCTCCAGGTACACTACCCTTTCAGTTATCCCCTAATAGCTTTAAATATTTAGGCGTCAATATCTCTCATTCACTTAGCTCTCTTCATAAAAACAATTTCATAAAACTTGTTGAGAATATAAAAGCAGATCTTCAGAGATGGCATGCTTTACCCCTTTCTCTTGTTGGCCGAATTGAGACAATTAAAATGAATGTGTTACCCCGTATCTTATTTCTGTTTCAGACACTCCCTCTTTTTCTTCCGAAATCTTTTTTTAAGTCACTGGACAGAAGTGTGTCCTCTTTTATTTGGAATGGCAAGATCCCCAGGATTCAGAAAAGAATGTTAGAGAGACCCAAGCTGGTTGGGGGTTTTGCTCTACCAAACATGCTGTTATACTATTGGGCCGCTAACATTCAAATGCTTAAGAAATGGTGTCATTACCCAGACATTAACTGGTGTGTAATAGAAGCAAACTCTTGCATTACATCTTCACTACCAGCCTTGCTTTTTGGTCCTCTCTCTATACGCCCTTCTCAACACACTAATAATCCTTTGGTGCGTTCCTCCTTAAAAATCTGGAAGCAGTTTAGAAATCACTTTGGTTTAAAAGCTCCATCTGTCCTTCTTCCCATCTGCAATAATCACTTGTTCTTACCTTCCAGTATAGATAAGACCTTCATGTTGTGGAGAAATATGGGCCTGGTCTCTTTCAATGACCTATATTCAGTTAATTCTTTTGTAAGCTTTGCTGACCTGGTCAAAAACCGTGGTGTCTCAAATCAAGGTCTTTTTAGATATTTTCAATTAAGAGACTTTGCAAAAACTCATTTCACTTCCTTCCCTACATTGCCAGAAAAAACTCTGTTGGAAGACATTATGTACAATCCAGTTATAAACAGCCGCATTTCCTCAATACACAATCTCCTCCTCTCATCCCAGTTGTCTCCTCTGTTATGGCTTAAGGAGAATTGGGAAAAGGAACTTGGTCTTCCATTGGAAGATGTCTGGTGGATGGATGTCTTGGCCAGGATTAACACCACCTGTATTTGTGCACGAATGAGTCTTATTCAGTTCAAAGTGGTTTTCAGACTTCACTACACCAGGGCCAGGCTGAAAAAACTGTTCCCTGAAGCGGATGATCTCTGCATCAGGTGTTCTCACTCTCCAGCAGATCATACACACACTTTCTACACCTGTACCAAACTTAATGCTTTCTGGTTATCTTTCTTCACCACCCTCTCTGAAGTCCTGAATATTCCTATCTCCCCATGTCCTTTAATTGCAATTTTTGGTGTGTCCCCTGTTTTAGGGAAATTTAACAGTTACCAAGCTGATGTTATTGCATTTGCTGCACTAATAGCCAAACGTCAAATACTTCTTCACTGGAAGAGCCCTAAACCACCTGGCTCTTGTTCCTGGCTTGGAGAGCTTATGTCTTTCCTACACCTAGAGAAAATAAAGCATACTGTTAGAGGATCTTTGAGAACATTCTATAAAACGTGGGAGCCCCTCCTTTCCTATGATCTATTTAACATAAACCAACAATTAGACATTGAAGACTAGTGACACTTTCCCTCTTTTTTTATTTTTATTTATTGTACATATTGTTTTAAATTGTTTGCTTTTTATTAGTAGTAGTATCATTATTTTATGTTTATTATTATTATTATTATTATTATTAATTATTTATTTATTTTTCACTCTGCTTCATTTTAATGTCTTTGTTGTCTTTGTGTATATGTATGTATCTTTATGGGTAGATATGCATCTACTAGTTCAGGCCGATTTGCCCTTTCTTTATAATATTTTAAGTTTCATTTTCAGTTCATGGGAATTATTGGGTTGGGGAGGGTGGGTGTTTTGGGTGTTGGGTTCTTGATTTAAAAACAAAAACAAACCCATGGCCTGTAAACATTTTATACTTTGACTGTGATTCTCTTTGTGGTTTGTCCAATAAACATATTAAAAAATAATAAGAACTGCTCAACTAAGTAAAGAGAAATGACAATCTATCATTACTTTAAGACATGGAGCGTCTTAATTAATAAAAAATAAAGAAAATTGATATGATAAAACTTTATTAATTTAGAAGGAAATTCTTGTGCCAGAAATCACACCATAACAATACAATATGTTAAAATACAACAATACAAGCTGAAAATAAACTGTATGCAAAATAAAACTGTACAAGAAACAAATGCCTAAAAAAACCAGTGCCTAATAGTACAACAATAAAATATAAGATGGGGGGGGGGGTGACAGTGCCTAAATAGTTAGCATTCTCATCTCATCTCATTATCTCTAGCCGCTTTATCCTTCTACAGGGTCGCAGGCAAGCTGGAGCCTATCCCAGCTGACTATGGGCAAAAGGCAGGGTACACCCTGGACAAGTCGCCAGGTCATCACAGGGCTGACATATAGACACAGACAACCATTCACACCTACGGTCAATTTAGAGTCACCAGTTAACCTAACCTGCATGTCTTTGGACTGTGGGGGAAACTGGAGCACCCGGAGGAAACCCATGCGGACAACATGCAAACTCCGCACAGAAAGGCCCTCGCCGGCCACGGGGCTCGAACCCAGACCTTCTTGCTGTGAGGCGACAGCGCTAACCACTACACCACCGTGCCGCCCTAGCTAGCATTCTAATAATAAAAAATAAGGTAAGTTAAGTGAGAGACTAACCTGATGGTGAAAGTAAATATTACACATGATGTTGGGAAAGACAATATTGCACATGGTGTTGGGAAAAAATATTATTGCACGTTGTCGTCGTTTGTACAAACTGACCAGGAGTCACAGTGGGAGGTCGGGGTGAGAGAGCCAGCTGGCAGTGGGGCCATCAAGAGTCTTTAGCCCCAGGATTCCACTGGGGGCACCAAAGACAGGACAGGGTTTGAGTAGGTGGCTCACAGTTTGGGGGGCGCCACAGGAGCAGTTGTCAGAAGCTGCCGCACCAATGGTGTGGAGGAAGGCCTGAGTTTTCCCCTAACCAGTGTGAAGATGGTTCAGCCTGACCCAGGTGGGGCATGGGAGGGAGTGCCTAGCAGGTTTAGTGGAGGGCTCAGGGGTGTAATTGTGCAAGGTGGAATTCGCACCCTCCCATTCCTTGTGCCACTGATCCATGACCCAGTCGGGGGTGAGGGGGGTGCTGTTCTCAAGCTCTGCAGCACATACAGCAAAGTGCTTGCAGTGAAGGTGTGGTTGAGTATTAACTTCGCTGATGTTTGGCACCAGGTTGACCGGGATACGAGATTTCTCTGTGAGTTTCAGAACCAGGTGGTTCCTTCGGGTGCTGGCAGGCGGGATTCCTGCAACAACAGGCAGCATAGTAGAGGGAGTGGGAGCCATGCATCCAGAGATAACTCTCAAGGCATCATTGATCACGATATCAATGGCTGGGGTGTGGCAACTATGCACCCAGATTGGCACAGCATACTCTGCAGTGGAGAACATCAATGCAAGTGTTGATGTGTGAAAGGTGAAGTCAGCACTCCAGTGGGTGCTGGCGAGCTTCTTGAGGTTTACCTACTTGGAAGACTTTTCCGTGACTGCTTTCAGGTGGGGACCAAAGGTAACGCTATGATCGAGAGTAACACCAAGGTACACAGGCTGTGGATCAAATCTCAAGGTTTTGCCTTTATGCTGGATGATCAGGTCTTTCTTAGATCTTTCCATTTCCCGTTCTAAACAAGTACAGATGCAATACAATTCGCGGAAACTGGACAGGGCTTTGGCTTTGTGCTTTTTCCAGTGAGGCGATTGATGGTAGACCAGGCTTTGTGGCTGGAGTGAGTGACGTCAATACGGGTCACTGTTTCTTTAAATCTGGTATGTCTCTTAGCATCAAGAGCGTCCAGGAGCACCTCACTCTTCCTGGGTTTCTTGCTGACGCTAGCCTCATTGTACTCTTTGAGTGCTGCTTCACATTCTTCATCCCAGCAAGGGATGCATTGGCCACGTTGGCCTCTGGGGATTGAGGCTTTAGCTGCCAAGGAAAGCATCTCAGTGAAAGCAGAATAAGCCTGTGATTTTGCAGCAGTTGGGCTTGGGAGGACTATGGATAACGAGTCTGTTAGGGATGCAAACTTCTCCCAGTTGGCTTTGCAGAAGTTCTACTGCTTCTTATTGAGGCTTTGGATCTTAATTTTGGCTTTAGCACTGATGATCAGGTAGTGGCCGGAGTGAGGGAATTTGTCCAGCACAGTGCAAACACAGTTAGGTCAGCAGACACAAACGATAGGTCAGGATTGGTCCACTTCTTATGGTGGCCCAAATAGAATGAGGAGTGGTCTTTAGCTTCGTACAGTAGATGGAGGTCTAGGGAGTCAGCCCATTGGGAGTTTGTTTCCCCGTTAGGGTTGGAATCGAGGCAGCCCCAGGTTGGGTTACGGCTGTTAAAGTCTCCGCATGCGATGACAGGTGCTGTAAGTCTTGGAAGATGCTGTTGGTTGACTAAGGCAGGTGGGGGCTTATAGAAATTTCCGATTTGGCATCCATTGACATCAATGATGTTCCACGAAACAGGACTGTCATTAGTGGATTTCTGAACTAATTTGCCATTCAGGCCTTCATGGGTGTATGAGGCGATGCCATGGCGTTTGTGAGCAATAAAGTCAATAGTATTGAACCCTTCTGTGGTAAGTTTGCCTTCATCTTCAGAGTGCGTTTCTTGCAAGACAATAACGTTGACATGGTTTTGGTCTGCAAGGTGTTGGATTAGATCATATTTGGCTCTGGTAAGCCCTTCAATGTTGAGCTGGAGCACGTGGATCTTGGTAGTAGCCATGAATGGCTTGTTCTTAGAAGAACGCAAGTTCCCAAGAACTGTGTGACCTTTTAAGGTGATATGTGAATTGATATTGATATCGGTTATCTGGTGGGTTCAGGTAGCTGTCTTCAGTTGAACTCCTCATCAAGGACAAGTCATAGCAGGGTCACCACAGACAGGTAGACAGCATGACCCCATTATTAATAATAATAATTATTATTATTAATAATAATACTGTGGCGGTGGCACGGTGGTGTAGTGGTTAGCGCTGTCGCCTCACAGCAAGAAGGTCCTGGGTTCGAGCCCCGGGGCCGGCGAGGGCCTTTCTGTGTGGAGTTTGCATGTTCTCCCCGTGTCCGCGTGGGTTTCCTCCGGGTGCTCCGGTTTCCCCCACAGTCCAAAGACATGCAGGTTAGGTTAACTGGTGACTCTAAATTGACCGTAGGTGTGAATGTGAGTGTGAATGGTTGTCTGTGTCTATGTGTCAGCCCTGTGATGACCTGGCGACTTGTCCAGGGTGTACCCCGCCTTTCGCCCGTAGTCAGCTGGGATAGGCTCCAGCTTGCCTGCGACCCTGTAGAAGGATAAAGCGGCTAGAGATGATGATGATGAATACTGTGGCAGCGGGGGCGTGGTCAAGCGCCGGTCTGTGACAGGAGGGCGGAGCCAGGGAAGGTGAGTGGCAGAATCACTACACCTGACGGTAATTAACCTGTGTTTGTGTGTCTTCCCAGTAACCACGCCCTATTTAAGGAGGCAGAGGGAGAGCAGAGGAGAGAGCTCATCCCGGGACTAGAACACAGCGTGTGTGTGTTTCTCTCTAAAGCATAAAAGTAGGCTGTTACACTGAAAAGTCTGACAATAAAAAGCCTATTAGTACCAGAAGCTTTGTCCTGCCGTCCTCTGTGCTCCACCCACACTTCAGAGAGGTCTACAGTGGTGCCGAAACCCAGGAAAAAGGGTGGAGCACAGAGGACGGCAGGACAAAGCTTCTGGTACTAATAGGCTTTTTATTGTCAGACTTTTCAGTGTAACAGCCTACTTTTATGCTTTAGAGAGAAACACACACACTGTGTTCTAGTCCCGGAATGAGCTCTCTCCTCTGCTCTCCCTCTGCCTCCTTAAATAGGGCGCGGTTACTGGGAAGACACACAAAAACAGGTTAATTACCGTCAGGTGTAGTGATTCTGCCACTCACCTTCCCTGGCTCCGCCCTCCTGTCACAGACCGGCGCTTGACCACGCCCCCGCTGCCACAAATATATTTTATTTATAAGTGCCTTTCAAGGTACCCAAGGACACTGAACAGTAAAAAAAAAAAACAATAAAAGCAGAACAATAAAATAACAATAATAAAATAATAAGAAATCAATAATAATAATAATAATAATAATAATAACAACGTTATTAAAAATCAAAGAGAAAAAGCCAAGCTAAAGAGATGTGTTTTTAGCTGTTTTTTGAAAGAGGACAGTGTTGAGCATTGGTGCAACGCTAGTGGCAGGGCATTCCACAGCTTAGGGCCATTTACACTGAAAGCCCTGTCACCCATAGAACAGAGCCGAGAGTAAGGGACTGCTAATAGGTGAGCATCTGTGGATTTTGCACATGACAAGATAAGATTAATTCATAAACTGGACCAGCTGGGACTCAACACCTCCCTGTGCAACTGGCTGCTGGACTTCCTGACGGGGAGACCACAGGCTGTACGGGTCGGCAGCAACTCCTCCAGCACCATCACATTGAACACGGGGGCCCCCCAAGGATGTGTGCTGAGCCCCTTCCTCTTCACTCTGCTGACCCACGACTGCACACCAACATCCAGCTCTAATCTCTTCATTAAGTTTGCGGATGACACAACTGTGGTGGGTCTCATCAACAATGGCGATGAGACAATCTACAGGAGTGAGGTGAGCCGCTTGGCCATGTGGTGCAAGGACAACAATCTCTGCCTGAACGTGGAGAAGATGAAGGAGATTGTTGTGGACTTCAGGAGAGCGCACACCCAGCATGCTCCACTATCTATCAACGGTGCTGCAGTGGAGAGGGTGAGCAGCACCAAGTTTTTGGGTGTGCACATCTCTGAAGACCTGTCCTGGAGCAACAACACCGCATCACTGGCCAAAAAAGTCCAACAGCGTCTGTACTTCCTCCGCAAACTGAGGAGAGCAAGAGTCCTGGCCCCCATCATGCACACATTCTACAGAGGCACCATCGAGAACATCCTGACCAGCTGCATCACCGTGTGGTACAGCGCCTGCACCGTGTCCTGCTGCAAGACTCTGCAGCGCATCGTGAGAGCAGCTGAGAGGATCATTGATGTCTCTCTTCCTTCTCTATCGGATATCTATAACTCCCGCCTCACCCGCAAAGCCATCAGGATTGCAGGTGACCACACCCACCCATCTCACAGCCTCTTCAATCTGCTGCCATCGGGGAGGAGACTGCGGAGTCTCCGGGCCAAAACCAGCAGGCTCAAGGACAGTTTCTTTCACCAGGCGATCAGGAGGCTCAACTCCCTCCCTGTTCTGCCCTTCCCCCCCCACCCCCTGCCACAGATTCTGCTCGCACACCCCCCTGCCCCCCCTCAGCATCTGACATGTCACCCTCACAGTCCCCCCCCCCAACACACACACACTCTCAACGTTCATTAACACACTGAACTCAGGGCCTGCACATTTCACTTTACCTCGCTCATTTGCACTATTCCGCACTACCTCACCTTTACAGCTATAAGTTTATTGTTTAT